>NW_028327173.1:163204578-163507608 GCF_987537825.1 Furipterus horrens
TTTGACACAGCCCTCCTTCAAGTGCACCCGTCTCTGCTATCATAATTAGTAACTAAGAATGTTCAATTTGTTATAACTAAATAAGTAATTAAGTAGCAAAATTTACTCTTAAGAGATGTGGGCAAATGCTTTGTCATACTCAGGTTCCTATACTGTACCTCTTTTACCCAGCAAGGTAAATTAAAGTTCCAAATGGTTTTCTATGAAGTTGACAATGCTTACTTTTACAGGGATGGCATCCACTTTTTTCCATTATTATTATTATTATTATTATTACTACTATTACTACTATTATTATTTTGCAAATATACTTCTATACTCTACAAAGTTTAGGATTAAACTCTCAGTATGAATGGTCCTGACCTTGGTAATGTTAGTATTTTAGGGCCAGAGAAATCAAACTCCTTGCCCATTTTGCAAGCGATGACAATAATAATAGTTTCTAATTGCCTAGTATTTTATCATTTGTAAAGTGCTTCTTTCTATATGTTATACCATTTATTCTTCCATACAAGTCTCTGAGTTAGGTAGTATACATGTGCCTATCCTTAATTCATGGAGGAGGAAACCGAAACTCTAGATTTATTTACCTTCCTAAAACATGACAGCCAGACCTCTGGGATTTAGATCCAATGATTGCAGATTCAGTGTTCTCTTTTCTTTTTTAAAAACAACAACAACAACAACAAAACCTTATTTATTTATTTATTTATTTTTAGAGATAGGGGAAGGGAGGAAGAGAGGGAAAGAAACATTGATGCAAGAGAGAAACCTTGAATGGTTGTCTCTCATATATGCCCTGACCAACTGGGACTGAACCCATAACCTAGGTACGTGCCCTGATTGGGAATTTAACCAGAGACCCTTCACCTTGCGGGGTGATGTCCAACCAACTGAGCCACACTGGCCAGGGCTTCAGTGTTCTTTTTTTGTGACATAGATCTACCTGGAAAGCAACCGAGTATACTAAGTGAGCCAGATAAACTGATATTTATAAACCTCAGAAATCTCAGAAAATGATATTCTAATACAGAGAAATTTTGGTTCTGTCCATGATTCATTAGAAAGCTCTTGTTTCATTCTGTTAAAAATCAAACTATAGAGAAACAAGATGGCGGAGGAGTAAGTGGAAGCTACACTAACTTCCTCCTAGAACTAGTCTGGATTTACAATGTAATTTTGGAGAAATCATCTGGAATAACGAACCGAACACCAGCTGGAGAGAAGTCTTATAACCACGGAGAGACAGAAAAGGCCGCTACATCACAACGTGACCGGTAGGGAGTGCGGAGACGTGGAAGGGCTGGCTGGGCTCCCACGGGTGGCAGCTGAAGGGGCTGAGAAACAGCTCAGCAGCCGGGGATTCCCCCTGAGAAGGGCAGGGTCTAAACCCCCAGCTGGGCTTCCCAGCCTACAGCGACAGAGTGGAAAGTAAAATAGTATCAGCTGTGAAAAGCGAAAAGCCACAGGCTTTCTTGCTAGCCGGAGAGAAACAGCAGGAGAAAAAGAGCTCTTAAGTGGATCACATACGAAAATATTTTGGCCACCACTTACCCTGGGCTCAAGCAGAGGGAAGGCAGAGAGGACTGGAGACACTTGGGGAGAATTTGGCACGGTGGCTTTGAGGGGAGAACTGGAGGAGCAGCTGACTGGGTCCCAGTGCTGACTCATCCCCAGTACTGCGGGTAGACCATTCCCCTCCAAGTGGCGTCAGCCTGAGGGGAAGCAAAAGCCCTGCCTACAGGAATTAAGCTGCCACACCCACAGTCCTTAAGCCTGACAGCTAATCACAGATTGAATAGATTAACAATCAAAGAAGACAGACAACAGCAGTAGATCCCTGGAAGTCTCCAACAGGCTGCCTAGGGCCAGACTGGTACATGATCTGACGCCACCAGAGGCAGATCCAGGAAGTGCAGATCATTCCAAGAAGCACCAACAAACAATAGGAGTCAAAAAAATGGGGAGACAGAGAAACAACCTCCCATCAAAGGGAAAGGTAGAATCCCCAGAAAGAGTGCTAAATGAAATAGAGGGGAGCGAACTATCAGATATGGAATTCAAAACATGGATTATGGAGAAGCTGAATGAGCTCAGCGGAAACTTCAAAGAACTCCAGAAAAACTACAAGGAACTCACAGAAAATTACGTGAGCATGAAAAAGGACATAGAAGCTATCAATAAGAGCCAGGAGGAAATGAAAAATACGATCTCTGAATTGAAGAACACAGTAGAAGGAATTAAAAGCAGGCTAGAGGAAGCAGAAGATCGGATCAGCGAGCTGGAGGACAACCTACACAAAAACTCCCAGACAATGCAACAAAATGAAAAAAGACTGAACAAGACTGAAGAGGTTCTAAGACAGCTGCAGGACAACATGAAACGTAATAATATCCGTATCATAGGAATTCCAGAAGGAGAAGAAGAAGAGCAAGGGATAGAAAACCTCTTTGAAAAACTAATGACAGAAAACTTTTCTAACATGACGAGAGAAAGAGTCACGCAAGTCCAGGAAGCACAGAGGGTCCCAATGAAGATGAACCCCAACAGGCCCACTTCAAGACACATCATAATTAAAATGCCAACATTCAAAGACAAAGAGAGAATCCTAAAAGCAGCAAGAGAGAAACAACTAATAACATACAAGGGAGCTCCAATAAGGCTATCATCAGATTTCTCAGCAGAAACACTACAAGCCAGAAGGGAATGGCAAAAAATATTCCAAACAATGAAAAACAAAGGCCTACAACCAAGAATACTCTACCCAGCAAGGCTTTCATTCAAAATGGAAGGTGAAATAAGGAGTTTCCAAGACAAAAGAAGGCTAAAAGAATACATCTCCACCAAACCAGCATTGCAAGAGATGCTAAAGGGTCTGCTTTAAGAAGATGAAGAAACAGAGAGACAGAGAGGAACACGAGTACAAAGGGGGAAAATGACAATGAATAAGTACTGAAGGAAGGAAGGAACTTCTACCATTTGCAACAGCATGGTTGGAACTGGGGAGAGTTATGCTTGGCGAAATAAGCCAGGCAACAAAGGAAAATTACCTTATGCTGTCACCTGTTACAGGAAACTAATGAACAACACAAACAAATGAGCAAAATTGAACCGGAGGTATGTAAACAAGGAATAGGCTGGCAGTGACAAAGGGGGAGATGGGAGGGAGAGAAGGGGTAAGAAGGGGAAGGGTCTAGTCAAAGAACATGTATGAATGACCCATGGACATAGACAACTGGGTGGGGACTGACTGTGGGGGGGGGCAGGGTGCAGGGAAGCAAGAGGGGGAAAAAAAGTGAGACAACTGTAGTGGAAAAACAAACAAACAGAAAATTTTTTAGTGGGGGGGGAATAAAAATATAAAGAATAGAAATGCAAGTTCAGTGAATATTAGAAGGACAAGGATTTTCCTTCCGATAAGACAGTCCTACAGATTTAGAGACTTGTATGTGGGTTATGTTACATAAATTAACATGTGTTTTCTGTTTTCAAAGGGCATAAGCCTACAATCTCATTACCTGAGTGATTATCTGTATGCATAGGCCTCACTTAATCCTGTCTGCATTGCTGCCTCCTGAGACTCAATGGTTTGGCTGAACTAAGTGGCTGGGTTGGTGAAGAACGGGGTGGTCTGTGGGCTTCACTTTAAAACTGGTTTCTCTTTTCTATCCTAATGGCTTGGACAGAAAAAGCCCAGAGGCCTGAGATGGGGGAAACCTAAAATATTTCCCTCAATCCAAAATAAGTATAATGGGCAAAAGGGTTTTGGACAGGTGAGATGTACCTGGCACACCTTCCTCCAAAGAAGCCCTTCTTTTCCCTAATGTGGGACATTGAAAAATTAATACCTGTCTTTTGTCATCTAGTGGTTACGGATTAAATGATGTCCTTTAACCCTGTTGCCCCCAGAATACAACAAGGATGCCAGCCTGTCAAACCAAGCATGCCGTTGTCCAGAGACAGCCAACCAACCTGGAGTCTGCACGATCCTTCCCCTTGTGGGAAGGCCACCCTCCCCTCCACATCCCCACTCTTATTAGGGATTTCTTGACCCACGGGTAGGTAGGACGACGACCATGTCCAGCTTGAAGCAGCTAGAGGAGCTCGAGACCTTCATCCATTGTCCTTTATAAGATTGTAAAGGGTCTTAAGTCTGAGAGGGAGGAATTGTTATTTTTTATTGTTAAAATATTTAACTAATTAATTAATTAATTTTAAAAAAAGAAGAAGAAGAATATATGAAAGGGTGAGGCGGGAGAGCTTGTATGTACGACCCATGGGCATGGACTTGGAGAGGGGATTGTTGGGGAAGGGGGGTGCTGGGCGGAGGGGAGCAAAGGGGAAAAAAAAAATTGGAACTATTGTAACAATATAATCAATAAAATATACTTAAAAAAAAAAAATCAAACTATAGTATAAGAAAGACAAGCATAAATTACCTAATTTAACCAAAAATTACCCATTGAGAATTGACTGCTAACACGTGTTAATTGCATTAAATGAATTATTATCTCAACTAATCTTTATAAAAATATTTTTGATAAAGATACCAATACTATTCCTATTTTACAGATAAGCAATCAGATTTGAAGAGATTAGTAATATGCCTGAATCACAGAGCAAGAGGTGGTGGAAGCAGAATTTAAACTCGGGTCTGTTCAATTTGATAGCTGGAGTTTACACACACTGTTCCACATTGCTGCTCCCAGTCTCTCATGACTGAAAATTAGATCTCAGGATCAAATGGGAAACTCAAATATTCTCTCATTAGGGTTGTTGATGGGTTGGGAAATGGTATTAGACACCACATTGCTCTCATTATATAGCTGACTCTTTGCTCACTATTCCCACCAGATACCTTCAACACCTAAAGAAACAAGACTGTAATCCAGGGCAAGCCCTTTGCTAGTTTGATCAGCTGTTAATAGTTAAAAATGCCTCCCTATTCTCAACTTCCAGCCAAGATGGAGGTATAGGTAAACATGGCTCACAGACCTCCTTGCACAACAATAGCAAAAATTACAACGAAAATACAAAACAACTATCACCCAGAATCATCAGAAAATCGAGCTATATGGAAGTCCAACAACCAAGGAATTAAAGAAGACACATTCATCCAGAAGGGTAGGAGTGGTGGAGACGTGGAAAGGCGGAGATGCAGAATGAGCGGTCCCACACCTATGTGTGGTGGATAAAAATCAGAAGGGGTACCTCAGTAGAGGGATCCCAGCCCCACACCAGACCACTCAGCCCAGGGTTCCAGTGCCAGGAAGATAAGTTCCCATAATTTCTAGCTGTGAAAACCAGTAGGGGTTGGGGCAGCAGAAAAAATTGCAGGATTCTCAGGCACTTCCTCTTAAAGGGTCCGAAACGGACTTAGGACTTACACAGACCCACTCCCTCTGGGCCCCAGTATTAGGGCAGCAGCTGGAGGGGCACCAGTGGCACACGGGAGAAACTGAAGTGTCTGGCATCAGGGTGAGTGACGGGGGTACAGCGTCCTCCTGGACAAACCCCGAGAGGCTAGGCAGTGGTCATAGTCCCTTTTCTGAGCCCTCCCCCACACAGAGGCACAGAGCAGCAACACCATATCTGACACTCCATCAACATGGTTCACATGGGTTGCCCCACCAGGCGATTACCTAAGGCTTCACCCCATCCAAATTACTGATGCACTTTTCTACATAGACTGTGCTACTAAGACAGGGAATCAAAGCAGCCCTACTTAATATATAGAAATAAACACAGGGAGGCTGACAAAATGAGGAGACAAAGAAATATGGGCCAAATGAAAGAACAGATCAGAATCCCAGGAAAAGAACTAAACAAAATGGAAATAATCAACCAATCAGATGAAGAATTCAAAACACTGGTTATTAGGATGCTCAAGGAACTCACTGGGTACTTCAACAACATAAAAAGAGACTGAGACAGAAATGAAGGCGACAGTAAGTGAAATAAAGAACAATTTACAGGGAATCAATAGCGCAGTCAAGAATCAAATGAATGATTTAGGACAAGGAAAAAAAGAGAAAAAAACCAAAACATTCAATCAGAACAGCAAGAAGAAAAAAGAATTAGAAAAACAATAAAGGTAGGCTAAGGAGCCTCTTGGACAACTTCAAACATACCAACATTTGAATCATAGGCATGCCAGAACGATAAGAGAAAGAGCAAGAAATTGAAAACTTATTTGAAAAAATTATGAAAGAAAACTTCCTTAATTTGGTGAAGGAAATAGACATACAAGTCCAGGAAGCACAGAGAGTCCCAAACAAGATGGACACAAAGAGGATCACACCCAGACACATCAGAATTAAAATGCCAAAGGTTAAAGATAAAGAGAGGATCTTAAAAGCAGCAAGAGAAAAGCAGAGAGTTACCTACAAAGGAATTCCCATAAACCTATCAGTTGACTTCACAAAAGAAACTTTGCAGGCTAGAAGAGATTGGCAAGAAGTATTCAAAGTGATGGAAAGCAAGGATCTACAACCTAGATTACTCTATCCAGCAAAGCCACCATTTAGAATCAGAGGACAGCTAATGTGCTTACTAGACAAGGTAAAATTTACCACTTCAACAAACTGAAAGTGGTTTCAGTACATTCACAATGTTGAGCACTAATTCCATAATACATCCATCAAGCCAAAAAGAAACCCTATATCTGTTAGTAGTCACTCCCAATTTCTCTTCTCTTTTCTGGTGACTACCAGTCTATTTTCTGTGACTATGAATTTGCCTAGTCTGGATAATTTATATAAATGGAGTTACAGAATATGTAGCCCTTTGTGTCTGGCTTCTTTCACATAGCATAATGTTTTCTGGCTTTATCCATGTTGAACCATGTAACAGTATTTCATGCCTTTTACAGGGTGGGGCAAAAGTAGGTTTACAGTTGTGTACACCTAAGATACAGAGTTTATTCTTCTATTATTATTTATTAATTATATTATATTCCATATGGACAACTGTAAACCTACTTTTGGCACATGCTATATAAATGAATAATATTCCATCATGTAGATATATCACATTTTGTTTATCCATACATTAGTTAGTGGACATTTATGTTGTTTCCACTATTTGGCTATTATGAATAATGCAACTATGAACATTTGAATACACATATTTATGCAAACATATGTTTTCCATTCTCTTGAATATATACTTTGTTTTAAACTGAACACAATTCTCTAGACATGATCAGCCTAGAGAAGAACAGTATTATTCCTCCCCTCCTCTAAATGCTCTAGATCTGCCCAAGCTGCCCATTAGCTGTCTTTCTTCCTATACTGTGAGCTTATATTGAGTTTACAATCCACAAAAACCTCTATATCCATGACACACAAGATGCTAATCAGTTATGTGTCCCCAATGCTGTGATTATACAAATGTCTTTTTTAGACCATCTGCAAACATAAACTTTCACTTTTCCCTATATCAGTTTATCTTGTGTTGAAGTACATTTGACTCCCAAATTCTAAGCTGTTAAGATTCTAAGGGGAGCCCTGGCTGCTGTGGCTCAGTGGATTGAGCATTGGCCTGTGAACCAAGTGTGGCTGGTTCGATTCCCAGTCAGGGCACATGCCTAGGTTTCACGGCTAGGTCCCCAATTGGGGGCGCATGAGAGGCAACCACACATTGATGTTTTTCTCCCTCTCTTTCTCCTTTCCACTCTCTCTAAAAACAAATAAATAAAATAAAATATGTTTAAAAAAACAAAGATTCTAAGGGAGTTTCATTCAGGTCATTATAGAGAAATCTGTTTCAACCTTTGTAATAGCCACATCACGGTCTCTAGAATTAATGAGTCACAACTTACCAAGTATTGCCTTATTGACAGACAAAGACATTGGTGTTGTTTCTGATTAGTTTGGGTACTGTAAGCAATGCTAAAAACATGTACTTCCGCATATATCCTCACTTATTAGTGTTTTATTTTGAAAAAAAAAGTCTTAAAAGAAGCAGTGATGGGTCAGAGGGTCTGTGCAATTACAAGCCTATTTGTAACTGTAGATATTACCTAATGATTTACCAAAAAGTTGTAACAATTCATAGTTATGATGACAATGTATGGGGCAGTGGAGAGAGCTAGAAGTAGATTTTTAAAAAATAGGAGCGTAAAACAAAGCTAGTAGTAAAACAGGTCTTTGAATTTTTATATATGGCATACGTATTGCTTTGATAAGCAGGAAAGGGGGTTTTAAAAAGTGAAAACTTCTCTTAAGCCTTTTTGTTAATAAGTCTGCCTAAATAATTGTCTCTTCCTCTGCACCTCTGAACTGTTTACTATTTGCAACAATGTTTGTTCTGCTCTTGAGGCAATTAATCACAGAGAACATAACCACCAATCCTCTATTGTTATAATGAGCTGTCATTCAAGACTTTCACTTTCAGCCACATCTTGAAGACTAAAGAGCACAGGCTTAGAGTCAAATTCACCAGGGCTCAAATTCCAGCCATTCACCCACTCAACAAGTGTGTGGCTTTGAGGGATTACTTAGACTCTCAAAGTTTCAGTTTCTTCATCTGTAAAATAGGTATAATGTTGCTTTATTTGCAAATTTTCAGAATTAATAACATATTATGTGAGACTTCCAGCCAAGATGGAGGCCTAGACTGACATGCTCCATCTCCCTCCACAACTAAGAAGGAATACAACTACCGCAAAACCAGAAATAACCAGAAGTTCCAGAAAATAAATGGAAGTCCAACGTATGAAGTTATAAAGAAGTGGTGCTCGTCCGGACAGGTAGGAGGGGTGAAGCTGGGGAGAAGAATTCAAGCTGTGCTGTCTGCGGCGGCAGCAGCGATGGAGGCAGGACAGCGGTAAGCACAGATACCCATATTTAGGGGGAGGTGAGAAGCGCCTAGGGAGCACCCCTGGCTGCAGACCAGACCCGTCAGTTTGTGATTCCAAAGCCAGGGAAGGCAGATCTCCATTGCCTTGGACTATGAGTCCCGGATGGGGTGGAGACGGAGGAGGAGGCTCCCGGTCTCTCAGAGGAGAGTGAACTGCAGGAAATCACCTTGGACCCCACCCCCGCAGAAAACGCCACAGCGTGGTGAGAAGGGTTGCCCGGCTGTGACGAGTGCACGGGGCTCTGCCCCCTATAGCATAGGAGTTGTGACAGCCCTGCTCAGGAAGCAAAGGTAAACACAAAACTGTCAGGATGGCACAGATCATGATAGAGATCCTGGTGACACAGCTGACCAGACAGCAAATATCTGGTCTAACAAAGCAGCAGATAGGAAATCTTTCTGAGGCTCAGTTCAGAGCTTTGGTTATAAAAATGCCTACACACCTAACAGCAGACCTTAAACAAGACAGGGAAGGAATGAAGGCTAGTCCTGCTGAAATGAACAAAAACACATATGAAACTAGTGGTGAGGGCAAGAAAACCAGGGATCAGATCAACAAATAAGAACATAGGGAAGGAACAGTCAACTAGTGCATAAAGAGGAAATGAAAAGTGAGGAAAATGCGGAGAGGTTCAGAAACTTATCAGACAGCTATAAGCGGGCCAACATCTGAATCATAGGGTTGCCAGAAGATGAACAACGAGAAATAGAAATTGAAAAATTATGTGAAAATATAATGAAGCAGAACCTCCCTAACTTGGGGAAGGAAATGGACTTACAGGTCCAGGAAGCACAGAGAGTTCCAGAAAAACTGGACCCAGGGAGAACCACATCAGGATACATTATAATCAATATGTCAAAAATTAAGGATAAAGAGAGAATCTTAAAAGTAGCAAGAGAGAAGAGAATTACATACAAAGGGGTCCCAATAAGACTTTCAGCCGATTTCTCAAAAGAAACTCTGCAGGCAAGAAATACTCAAAGTAATGAAAAGCAAAAACCTACAGCCACAATTACTCTATCCTGTGAAGCTGTCATTCAGAATAGAAGGCAGAGAAAGTGCTTCCAGGACAAAGTAAAACTGAAGGAGTTCATCAGATCCAAACCACTGTTATATGAAATGTTAAAAGGACTTGTTTAGGAAAAAGAGGATCAAAACTATGAACATTAAAATGAAAACTGCATCACAACAACCAACAACAGAAGCTAGGAATTGAAACAAAGGCAGACTAAGTAGGCAATGAGAGTGGGAAAATAACTATAGATATGGGGAACATATTGGGGGGAGGTCAATAGGGAGGGGGAAGGAGGAAAAGGGAGAGAGATGGTACAGGAATTAAGAAGCATAGTCGGAGGGAGTGGAGTAGATAGGAAGATGTTGAGAAGAACTATATGCACAACCAATGGACATGGACTAAGCGGTGGGGGGGGGGGGGACTTGAGGGAGGTGGGTCATTGGGTGGAGGGGAACAAAGGGAAAAGAAATTGGGACAACTGTAATAGCGTAAACAATAAAGCATATTTAAAAAAACATATTATGTAACAATATACGTTCTGCAAAGCCCCAGGAAGAGTGCTTGGCACATACTACTACTGATTAGCTAATAATTGTATATACCACCACCACAGGTAGTAATACCTAGCATTAATTGAATGCTGATGTGCCAGGTACTCTGGAAAGCACTTTGCATGTATTGTCTTAAAACTGTAAGTCATACATTATCCATTCAAATAATCATTTCAGATTAAAATAGGTACTCTTATGGCTCTTACTTTATAGATGAGGGAATGAGAACCAGAGAGGTAAAGTAACTAGTCCAGCGTCACACAGCTAGTAAGGGTCAGAATAGGGACTGGAACCTAGGTTTAACTATAAATCTTCATTCAATGAATGGCAATTATCATATGTACTACTAGTCTTATTGATTGCCTTAATTTACACAGCTTCAGCCTTGAACCTCAGGGGGCTATTGGAAGAATGAGTAAGTGAAGGGGCTAACCTCATTTTAGGCATCCACATCCCAGGGGGCTAGAGCAGCCTAGGCAGTGATCATACGTCTCCAGAGTCTAGCCATAGGGTGGAGAGGGCAGGTGTCACAGCCTGTTGCCAGTGAACATGTCTGAAATGCCAGAAGCTGGCAGTGTGGTTGTACCTGGAGAGGTCTGACTGACCAGAAGCAGACTCAAGCCACTAGTGGGGGTGGGGGAGGGGTCAGCGAGATGACTTATTCTGAGCCTCAGCTGTGTTCCTGGCCTTAGGCTTAGGGTTCAAATCAGAAACAGGGTTAAGCTCAGCAGAAATGATGTAATCTTAGCAGGCCCAAAGGGTACAAAATTGGAGAGGACCACCATGGTGCCCTGGGGACTTACCCCACACATTCATAGCCTGAAGACCCCCAATATCCTGCAAAGGGACTTGGCATAGCTTTGCCACTAGCTCTCAGGCCTCCATGCCTGTTGCTAAGGTAAACTGGGGGTGGGCGGAACCTGCGTTCATTTGGTGGATTCAAAGCCTACATCAACTTTAGCCATGATTAGCTCCAGAGAATATACTGACATCTCAAACTTTGGTTATCTTACCCTGAGTCTTATGTTCTGGCAGAAATGTTTGACATTATCCTAAACCCTGGTTCTAGCTCTTGACTCAAAAGAATAAAGTGAAACCAAGTGGCATGTCATGTATCCCAGATGAACAGTGAGGATGAGCCTCTCAGGTCAAGTTTCTCAACAGCAGTTTTGCCTGTGATCTCTACACTGATTCCAGTACCATCCTGACCTCACTTCTGCGCTTGCTCTCCTCTGAGAGTTCAGAGAACTGCAGCATGTGAACCTCAGTGCATGTCTCTCTGTAAAGCATCCACTTACACAACTCTTCCAACCATTATCTAAACATATGTCTGTGCACTTGGCGGGAGAATATTTTTCAGACTTATATGTACACTCAACACTAAAAGTGTCACAGTAAGTCTGTTGAAACTTCCAGTTTAAAAGCTCAGAATTTCTAATAAGCACTAGACTGCACTCAAATAACAATGTTCCCTTGAGTCCTCCACTGAATGATTCAGAGAGAATAATTAGAACAATGATAATAACTTCCAAAATCAAACCAATTTTGGCTCTCTTCAAAGGTTTTTATTAAATGCAGGGGCAACAGCATTGGGTTAGGTGCCAGAAGACATGAGTTGAAACCCTTTCCTAGACACTTGTGGGGTATGTCACTTGGGGTAATTTGGTCAATCTTTCTGAGCCCCTAAAAGTTACAAAGCTGTTGTATGCTTTACAACTGAAAATGTTCTCATCCTTTTGACAGTAGTTGTGTTTCAATTAGCCTTCAGGATGGGACATTTGCCACCACTTTTGAAAGGGCTCTCGGTAGAGGAAGACCTAGGACTAGGACACTTGTGTGGCTCCGCCACTCACTGGGCTGTCCCAGGAGGGCCACCTTTCTCTCCACGTCTCCGTTTCCTCATCTGAGAGATCTTATCTCTCTCAATATGTGATTTGGGGTTTGACTTTCAAATCAGTGGCACCCCTTTGTGAATTGTCTGAAGCAATGATGAGATGGCAGTATTTCTTCTTCTGTATTGGCAGATTTGACACTTGGCTTGTGGGTCTGGTTCATAGGTGTTTTCCTTCCTGTTTTGCTCTACAGTTTCCAAGGTGTGATGTCACTGAATTCTCCTAAGAACCTGGTGAGTTTGGTGAGGCAGATATGACTGTCTAGCATCATTTTATAGATGATGAAAATGAAGCCCCAGGAGGATAGAGAAATCTATCCAGATCTCCCAAGTAGTTAGACAAGTTCTCTGGACACCAGAAGGTTGAGATTGTGCCAGGAATCAGTAGGCCCAGGGAGCCACCTCTTACCGCTCCGCAGCACCCACCTTCCTCAGAGCCACTGTCATCTCCTGCCTGGGGTACTGTAATAGCTTCAGAACCAGTGTCACTACTACTTCCTTACACCCTTGCCCCCCAAACGGTGGCTTCTCAACCAGAAGCCACAGTGATACTCTAGAAGCGTAAGTCATATCAAGTTTCTTTTTTGTTCAATCCCCCTCCAAGGGCTCCGATCTGCACTCAGTGTTAATCCTTACACTGGTCCCTGGCCCCATGCTTTATATACTCTGCTCCAAACCCATTAGTCTTCTTATTGGTCCTTGCACATATTAGGCAGCCTCAGGACCTTTGTACATCACTTTTTTTGGCCTGAGATGGCTTCTTGCAGATATCTATCAGTTCTGTAATTTCTCCACTTCCTTCAAGCTTCTGCCCAAATCATCCCCGATTTAGATAAGTCTTTCATGACCACCTGTATAAAGTTCTGATTACCATTACTTTCTGGCTTTTATTTTTCCCACAGGACTTAGGGCCTGCCAACATACATCACTCACTTTTAAATGCTTATTGCTCACTGTCTCCTTCCTCTTCTAGGACATATGCTTCCTGGGGGCAGGGGTGTGTGTTTGGTGATATACTGCAAGTGGTTAGAAATGGCAGGCACACAGTAAGTGTAGGATGAGTATTTGTTGAATGAATGGATGAACCAAACAGGGCACAGAAATATGGCCAGAAAAATATCCGGGAGCAAATCATAAAAATTATCCACTTGCCAAGCTAAATAAAGGAAGTGGCTAAGAGAAGGCAGGCAGGTTAGCAGAGCTGCAGGGTGAGGCTTTAGTCACTCTCCACAGGTGGCCAGGGCTTTATGGGGTGGGGTGGGGGGAGAATCTTTTCCTTATGAAATTCACAGGTTCTTAGGAGAATTCGATGAGATCACACCTTGGAAAGCTTAGAGCAGGAAGGAAAACACTTAGGAGTCAGCTAGATATCTAACCTGCGAATACAGAAAAAGAAGTACTACTGTCTTGTTGGTTCAGACAATTCACAATGTGTAGCTTCCAGAACCTTGGCAGATCAAAACAGGGTAGCATTCAAAATGGACAAGGCACAGAGCAGCTAGAGGTATCATCATACATGTGTATCTCTGTACTTTTACACATACTTTCCCTTGGCCTTCAATGCCCACTCCCTCTGCATCCTCAGTGCCCCGTCTGGTGAACTATTCAGCCTCCCATACCAGCTCTCACCTGGCTTTTCCTGGCCCCTTGGGTGGAATTAGTTGGTTCTCTATCTTTACTTACCACCTTGTGTTATAGTGTTAGTCTATAATATTCTTCATTCTTCCTCAGAAAGTGTGACTGCCAGGGTCACACTTTCAGTGCTATACCCACCACAGTCCTGGGCAAAACAGGACAGTCGGTCTCCCTAAGTAAGTGTGGGTTCCCTAAGGGATCCTGTTTCACTTTTCTTTGTCTTTCCAGAGTCTAAATGAGATCGGGAGCATCAAAGGTTTAGCTCAACGGAAAATGTGCAGATGTGCACCCCAGTTTGTAGGGTCTGGGCTGTGTTCTCTTTGAACTTCTTGAAGATGAGGTGTGCAGAGCCTAGAACGAAAGGAGAACTACCAGCAGTAAACAAATCCTGTAAGAAACAGAAGGTCCTGTCATGCTTGCCTGGCAGACTGGTAGACCCTGAAGGACAGAACCTTAATATATGCAAACCGAATACACCGGTGACTCTCAACCTTTAATGTCTTGCTGCTCAAAGTGTGGCCCATGGACCAGACGCAGGTGCAATACCTGAGACCTTGCTAGAAATTTTGATACATAGGCAGAATTGAGAACTGCTAGAAGCATGTTCATAGTGCTTGGACCATATGTATCACTTTTCAGGAATATGCCCCTAAAATCAGTGTTTTCAATAAAATTTTTAGGGGATTCTTATGTATGTTAAAGTTTATAAACTTTTGTCTCAGGAAAAAGAATGATCTAGAAGGAATGACAAAAGTGCTCCTACTGGTTTTTTTTTTTTTTTTTAAACCTGTCTAGAATTTCTTCACTAAACCCCAAACAGACATTTTGTAACATCACTCTCTTGGAAAGCCAATCCCTCCTATTTTTAATCCATGCGGCTTAGATATAACTGGTACTTTCAGAAGCAAGCATGTAACCTCGGCTTGACCAACAGGAAGTTCCTTCCCTCTGCCCACTATGATTCCTTCAAGGTAGGGCACAGGACTGAAAGTTTGTCAATCCAATCAGCACTATTTCTAGAATTATTGGGAAATGTGCAGATGTGCACTCCAGAGATCTGGGGCGGGTGGAGTGGGGAGGTAGAGCACCCTGCCCATCACAAAGCAAGGGGAACAGGTTGACTAGTTGATTCTGTGCTTGAAAGCTTACTGTAACTTATCTTGACATTAGGTATTACAGTCATGTGCCGCATAATGACATTTAGGTCAAGGAGGGACTGAATATAAAGATGGTGGCCCCATAAGATTACAATGGAGGTGAAGAACTCCTATTGCCTCATTCTAAATCCCTGTTTTGTGCCAACTCAGTCTATCAACACTATGGGCTTTGTCTGGGCTGCTGAGCAAAGACATCCCGCTTTCTAAACCAATGTTACAATTGGACCAACCCTTGTGATTTTTATTAAGATTGCAAGACACCCTTCAGGATACAAATTAGGAAACTTTGAAGGAAAAAAGAGCTTGTTACTTACAGACCCTGGAGCTGACAAGGCAGGCCTGAGCACACTGCAAGGTCCCAAGTAGAGTGAGAGCTAACACACCTGGGCAGGGGTTCTGCTTTTATAGGGTTTGAGGGCGGGGCTTAGGGTTTCACAGGCTCAATCTCTATTGGTGAATTGAAAACACAAGTGCAGGAATTTAAAGCACTGGAAGAGAACAGAACATGTAGCCCAAATGGTCCTGTATGGAAATCAAGGTTTCCAAAACAAAGCAGCCTCAGGGCAGAGAGGCAGCCTGGCCCCTTATCCATCCCTGTTGGCAGGCAGGGTGTTTATTTCAGTTAGCCTTCCTAGAAGTGGACGGCTCCCCAATCAGAGCTTAAGTCAGGCACCTGCATTACAAAAAGAAAAGCCAACTGTCAGGGCTTACGCTACAATTACTCACTGTTTGTGGTCATGCTGCTGTAAACAAACCCAGAGTGCTGCCAGACCTATAAAAGTACAGCACACACAATTACAGTAGTGGGATACATCCTCCTGGCTTGTGTAAGTGCACTTTATGATGTTCGCACAAAGACAAAACCGCCTCATGATGCATTTCCCAGTATGTATCCCTGTTGTTAAGTGGCACATGACTATAAGTGAAAACTAGATTTCGTGGTCAAATAGTTTGTGAAACGTTGCATTAAACAAATTTCTAAAGAGTTCACTTCTCAGATTCTTTAATGTGCCAAAGCACACTGTGCATTTCTAGGTGTGGTATTTTACAAACATGGATTGAGAAGAAAACAAAACATATAGCATGTATGGTATGGCATCCCTTGGAAAAAGCACAGGTTATTGGTTTACAAAATGTTTCTACCTAAGTTATTTTATATAATCCTTCTGAAAGTTGTTGAGCACAGCTTTGTAGGAATAGGTGAAGACAATAAGGCTGGAGGGGTTGGGCCCAAGGCCACAGCCAGGCAGCTGGTGGCTGACCCAGTCCGTTGGTGTCTCTTGCAGAACAGGATGGTGGAGGTGCACCCTTTCCTGACTCCCAGCACAGTGGTATCTCTGATGCTCTTTGCTGCATGAAGGGGCAGTTCCTGGAATAAAAACAAGCCAAGGAGAGTTGGTTGGTGTGTGTGGATATAGCAAGGTTATGGCAGATTATACATATGGTAATTGATGCAAACAGAGTACAAATAAACTCCTGGCCTTTCTCTTTCAGGTGGCTCTTCAGAAAATCTTGGCAGAGGCCATTACTCTAAGAAGTTAGAAGCTAGAATGGGTGTTGCTACAGGAACAATAAAAGAAAGGCCTAACCTGTGTTCCCCCTTTAAGTCAATGTTCCCGTAAGATTAAGGAGATAGTGCATAGGCTTGGAGGACCTCCTCTCCAGGATGATGAATCCCTCCCCTGGGGCTTCCACCCACTGATGATGTGCCAGGATAATCAACAATCCCAGGATTTGCCTTAAGAATCAAACTTTGGAACTTTTGTCTAAATCAAACTCAAAAAGTCCCCCAGACTCATTCTGTGCTGAGGCGAAATCTATCTCCTATCAATGCTTAAAAGAACATGATACAACTAGAAAGTAAGTTAGGGTTTTCTGATTTAAAACCCATGCTCTTTCTGCTATATCACATCAGGATTTAACTGGAAAGGATAAGGTTGAGATATACTTCTTCACTAAGATCTAGCTGTGTGGCCGTAGGCATGACACATATCCTCTCTCGACCAGTTTTCTCGGCTGTGAAATAGAAAAAAAAATTATTTCTGTTCTGTAGGAGTGTTATGGGGATGAAATGGCACAAGCTAAAGAAAACTGCACTTTGAAAATTATGGCATTCAAGGCGAATGTTACTTACAATACTTAATCAAGTATTACTGCTTCTACTATTACTCTTCTACAACTAATAATAATCAGCCTTACAACAGGAATAAATATTAGGGTTAAATAAAGAGGGAGATAAAAGGAGATGTCAAAACATTGAAACTCTTACCCCTTTATGCTTTCCCTCATCCAGATCATGGAGAAACAAATGTAATCATCTTTATTTTAAGTCTAAGACTTGATTTAGGAAAATAACAGGTATTTCCAAAATTGTTCATCATTGATAGAATGAGTATGCACCTGTCACACTGTCTCATAAACTCATAGTACATTACTGAGTACAGGAATCTCTCACTTTTTGAAAGTTTGCTTTGTGCCATTTCATTTTAATGAAAGATCTACATTGCTACCTGTTTTCAACAACCAAAATAAATCTGAAGAGGAGTTTAGCTTTTAGGGAAAGTAAAAGGCCACAGTTGTTTTGCATGGTGCTGTGATGGAGGCAGCAGCACTCAAGAACCTTGGCAGTGACTCTGCACGCCCCTTCCCAGAAATGACACTCAGCATCAAGCCACCATAGCTTCACACTGTGTCTGTGAGTATCTGTGCTTGACCTTGATTTCATGTGTGCGTCCATGAGCAAGATGTGTCCTACAGTGATTGCTTCTTTACTTTACATCGTTTCAGCTTTCAAAAAGTTTCACAGGAACATCTCGGATAGCAAGGGAATCGGGATGCCCCCTGCACCAGGCCCTGTGCTGAGCACCGGTGAAGCCTTTACTCCTCCAACGCTCGCACAGTGGGGAAGATGGAGTAAGAGACAAACCTCTGACAGGCACAGGTATTTAACATGCAGGTGCTTGTCTGTGCTCCTGAGACCAGCACAAAGCTGCACAGTAAAATCATTTCCTGAAAAAGAGCATTTTTTACAAGGTATCTGTAGGGGATAGTCCTGGTTTCCAATCTTTCCCCCCATGTTCTGACCTTGGGCAACATTTTTATGCTGAAACTACAGTAAGCATAATTTTTATCATTTTGAAATTTCCCCTTTCACAGATTGAATTTGGTATGCAACACCCGCCTTTCAGCTGTATGAACCAAGATGCAGGTGCAGGTTCCAAAATGAACTTAACGATTTAGTTCAACCAACATTTCTTGTGTGCCCTTGAATGGGAGGCATTATGAAACTCCGTATCTTTGCCAGGTGGATGGGCCGAGGCCGGTGCTCTGAAGTCCAGCCAAGGGAGAGAGCCTTCTTTGATGGGGAGAGCATATAACCTAAAGGAAAACTTCAGCCTGTGTTATTACAGGTTTTTCTTTTCTGCTGGGCCATGCGTGCTGAGGAACACAGAAACCTTTTTTATTTTAATTGTGAAACATTCCAGCTCAAAAACATCCTTATGGCTGGCGTGTTTAATTGAGCTCCTGAGAGGCTGTGTCGGTGTGACTTCGGAAGGAATCGCCCGCAGTCCCATTGGTCTCACCAAGAACCCATTGATGTTTCATAAATCCAAGTCGGTACAAATCTAATTGAGTTACCATGCTGAATTAGCTCACATCTAAATGGCATTCATGTCTACAAATGGAATAATTAGAGTCTAGAAAATGGGATATATCAAGTGGCATCCCAAGTGACATCAGAGAGGCATTTGTATTCATTCAATCAACTGCTTAAAAAAAAAGCCTCTGTAAGACTTGACTTGGGCTGGATGATTAGATGCAGTGTTTGGGCATTTGGTTTCTCTTATTTTAAAAAATATTTATATTTACCTGTAAGATATCCCTTTATTCATTCTTCAGAGACATGTAAAAGAAATGTCAGGCCTTAGCTTCTTTTTGACTAGTTTAAATAAAAAAAGACAGAGAGAGAGAGAGAGTGTGTGTGTCTTATTTCAGCCTTCTGAACTTTATTTTTTCTTCTTATTCATTTGCTTCTAAATACCCTGGTTAAGATGAATTCACACCCTCGGGGGCAGGTGGATTCAGATGTAAAGCCAGACCATCATCCCCTATTTGAAAAGTGCCTAAGTACCTAATCATAAAAATTTTGGTTCACATCTTGTCCAGAAAGGATCTCATTAAATTTTAGTTGTAAAATTTTAGGAAATTTTAGGGTGCTTATTTGATTAACAGTTCAACTCAGCAAATATTACAGAACAGAAAGATGGCATTTTGACTATGCAGGCAAATGGCCTCCTTCTGATTCATACAGTAGTCTTCAATCTAATTTACATGCTTAGTTTATTTATTACCCCAATTAAGTTTTGTAAATAGTTTGCAATGAGGTCCCCATGACCTCATAACTCACAATTACTCTTGGGATCTCCTGCCCACTTTGCCATGTTTTGAATAATACTGCAATATCTTCCAGGAAAGGATTGTACTTAGAAAATGATGGATGGTTATGGTGAGCATCTTGTCCATAAAATGACAGGATCTGAAATGTGTCTTTGGTCTCTTAACTAGCGTGTCATTAAAAAACCAGAGCATTTGGAACTTGGGCTTGTCAATGATCCCTGTGGCCATTGCTCTCTCATCCTTGGGGCACCCTATCTATGTTCATTGACCCCCTCATCAAGGGTGTAGGTGCTGCGGTGTTAGAAGTCTCTGCCTACTGTATGACCAGCCCTGTAGCACACGTACAGTGTGTGGCATTATTTGATGGAGGCTAAAAGACTTTGTGTCCCTAACCCTATTTCCAGCCTCCAATTTACTTATTTGTCCATTAAAAATTTAAACTATTGAAATTCAAACGAAGTCTGTAGTTTAGTTCATAGTATTGGAACCATGTGATTTCTTCGTTTTGACAAAGGTACCATGGTTATGTCAGATGTTAACATGAGGAGAAGCTGGGTGAGAGGTACACAGGCCTCTCTGTACTATCTTCGCAACTGTTCTGTTAATATACAGTTACTTCAAAATAAAAAGTTTAAAAAAAATCTTTCTCTCTGTAATTCCAAAAGCTAGTGGTATCTTTATAAGAGGCCCCTTATTAAAGTGCACTCAAGAGTGGACAAGCTGAGACTGAAGCATGTGGGGTAGAGGGAAATCTGGGGTCAGGGGGTAGGGGAAAGTCAATGGGAGCCTGGGCTCAATGCACCAGCCAGGCCCTTAATTTCTCTGTACCCCAATTTCTTCATCTCACTGGAGGGGTCATTAATAATGCCACCATTTCAGGGCTCAGAAAGGACCAAATGTGAAAATAATGACTGCTTCAGGAAGCTAAAAAGTTGTACATATTTTTAATAAGCAGCCCTGATGGAGGTGAGGGTCAAGGGCAAAATAGAGTTGGGGTGTGGACAATACCCTACGACATTACAGAAATCATGGAAAGAGTCTTTGGAGCTAATTAGCCCATTCTACCTGTACAGATGAGAAACCAGAAGTGCAGTGAGACTAAGGGACACGTCCAAGGGTCACAGTCAGAAACAGAACTCACACCTTCCAATTCCCTAGCCAGCACTCTCCCCACTGGGTTGTGGTATTTCCCAATGTGGTGTTCAGGACTGGCCACGACAAAGGTCAAACAAAGGATCTACCGAGTGTTTTCTTTCCAGTTTTGATTTGAAAAGCACCCTGTCCTACACCTAATATTTCATTACAATTAATAACAATAAATTTCTAAGCCCAAAGGTCTGCCTGTTAAGGATTGTCTAGTTATTAATCCAAAGAAAATGTGTTAAGGTAAATGCAGTCAGAGTACTTTATAGAAGTGGGAATTCAAACAGCCTGGTATATTCAGCTGCATAAAAACAGCTCTACAGACCTGGCCTACAACCTGAAATCTCAGCTCATCTAAAACTAGACACCTCTCCCAGTTTCTCTATTTTCCTCACAGCACCGCCTTCCTCACAGTTCTCCTGGTGCAAATTTTAGAGTCATTTCTCTCTCTCTCTCTCTCTTTTTTGGTCACTCTTCTAAGTTAATGTCTTATTTGGGATCCTTTTGGGAGTAGAATCTAAGCCTGACTTACTGTCACAAATTTCCAGTCTTCCAGGATGCCTGTAGCCTTTCAGGCATCAGGTATTCAAGACTGTTGTATGAATGTGTCTATGTGAAAGATCTTGTGAAATCCTGCCAAAGCTCATGTTGGCTTTCCTCAAGGTCCCAAGGAAAGAGGATTTCTCTCTGCTTCTTTTCACACCTGAACTCATGTAATATTATAAAATAAATCAATTTCACTGCAAGTAAGGCTAATGGATTGGCTATACTGTGTAAGTCAGATCCCAAAAGAATATCCAGAAAAGAATCATGCCCCCCAACTGCTAGGTTAAAGGAACTGAAGTCTTAATATTAAATATTTCCACTGCAGGTTACTATAAATTTCATTAGCGGGTTACATGTTTGCTATTCTAATTTGTGGGTATAATTCTTTATCACCCTATTATAATTTACCTCGTGCTATTTATCTTTTTTGTGTTGTTAACATCCCATATGGCTAATTCAATACCTGACTGTGTACTTTTTGAAATAATCAAATAGTCAAATGCAAACTGGCTTAACATTTTGAATGCTGCACCCAGAGAAAGTGGAAAAGCGACCTGGCTGAAATCTTAAATAGGCTGGGGTCGTGCAGGTATAAATTTGCATCTGGCCAAAATAAATGTGTCACTTTTGTAACAGAGGACAGGCATGGGAATAACAGCTCAGTCTACTCAGCTTTCAAGGGAAAAGCTTTTCCAAGAACTGTGAGCCAACAAGAGAGAGCTTTGGGGAGGGGTCACCCTGGCAGACAATAATTGAGAGAGTTCTGGTACAGTTTTGTGAATCCGAGTCCTGGATTAATTTAGTGAAGCCACTTATTTACCTGAAAAACAGAGGGATGGAATCAATAGGCAAGATGTAAGTCTCAGTGCTTGCCTAGTACAAACAGAAAAAGTCAAAAGTTTCGATTGCATAAGAAAAAAATGTAGCTCTCTTTATTAATAAAGGATAAATTTTATTTTGGTTTTAGCTGGACCTAACAGGACCCTAGCTCATGTAGCTTAACAAAAAAAGGAAACGTTTTCTTGGATGAGGAAGCCCCGAGCTGGCCAGCTCCAGCAGCAGGTTGGTGTTGTCAGGAAGGGTCCAGGTCCTCTCTGTCTTTTCCCTCTGCCAATGTCAACATGTCAGCTTTGCCCTCACACTGTTTCCTTTCATGCACTAGCAGATACATAGGTTCACTTCCACAGAAAGAGCAGGCCACTTCTTCATCATGCCGCTTTGCATCATTTCTAGTCTGAAGCAGATTTCCACTCTAGCTGCTTTGGCTAAAATTCAGCAACATGTCTCCCTGTAAACCAATCACTGGCAATGGAACTGAGATGATCGGGCTTGGGTTAGCCTAATCAGGACTTACCCTTGAGCTGTGGTCACATTCCCTGTGGAGAAGACACCTAATAAACTTGAGTTTATGTCTGCCAGAGAGGAGAGAGGGATGGATGTTGGCAGGTCACCCACAATGAAACACACACTGTGTAGAACAACATGGGAATCGTATCTCCAGATACAAAGAACTCAGTGATTCTGCCAACCTGCAGGGTATCTTCCTAATTAAAAACAAAAGGCGAGATGAAATTATACTAGTACCAGTTCTCGTTTCTGACTTTTCATGTGAGTCATAAAAAGTGCTTTCGCTGGTGGGATTGCACACAGAAATGACAATTAGGTAAACTGTTCCGCTGAGAGCTTCAAAACAAAGTCCACATACTATGTGTGACTATCTGTGTGAGAAAACCAGGAGGTTGGGTTTAGGAAGATCAAAATACAGTCAAGGTGATCTGGGATGCATTTCTTAAAGATGGACAAGGGATGGGGTTATAGTTAAGAAGCTGTACTCTAATAAACATTATTGCACCCTTGTAAAAGAAAGAGGTACATATAGAGGGGGTTAGAGAGTTATGGCCTATTTTAAACCAGACTCCTGGAAGCAATCGCTGCCAGTGCCCACCTATGGAATGCTCTAGGGAAGCCCGATTTTGTTATAGCAACGTAAATGGGCAAAGACACTTCTCATTGTAAGATAATGAACTAAGTTCCTAACACTGTAACAGATGTGAGGATTCCCATGTGTGTATAAGAGGGTAATGGACATACATACCTGGATTCTGGTAAATATATATAGATTTCAGTTATTGGCATCTTTTCCAAAGAGACAGATAGTCCATCCACCCCACGTCAGTGAACGAAATCCAAACATGTGATCCTGGTGGTGAGTTCGCTGAGGCCAGTGCCACCTGTACAGTCTCTCAAAGGACATTTAGTCATTTGTTTTTGTCATCTCCCATAATTAGGAATTCTCAAGACTGCCAGTTGGAAATTAATGAAAATAGTCTAATGATCTTTGTTTAGTAAGACAAGAAAACCCTTCCATTTTTCTGGCAAATGTCTTCAACTAACTCAACCTGATAAAAATCTACCAGCTTACTGTTGTAAAATCTTACTCAACCCAAAATTCCAGCCTATAATTTTTTTTGTTCACTGTATTTAAGTCTTAGGAAGAGAGGTCAGTTGGATAAGCTTATATCAAATATTTAGTTTTTAAATCCACTTTGCTGGGACCTATAAAAATGCAGCTCAACCTCCTACACCTCTCCTTCTCCACTGAAGACTCACCGATGCTAGTCCTGACTGGGGCTGGGAATTGGGCAACTTGCAAATATCTCAGGGAAGAATGCAAGTACTTCCACAAGACTGTAACATGAACAAATAATCCAAGAAGCATTTCAACATGAAGTGCAGCCAAAAGTGTTTCAAATGAACTTCTGGGCAGTTTATCAAAGCCCTGAGCAATCTGTTCCTAACATAAGGCTGTTTCTTGTCACCATGAGTGCTGATCTTCCACCAAATGGAAGCTCTTCGGACGTGCCTTTCCTTTCTGAGAGCTCTGTCTTTATTAAAACACAGTCTGTGGTTTTAATTTATTCAGATTTGCATTCTCTTGCCCCTGGCACACAGGGGACACTACTTATCAAACGGCAACGAGTAGTCATTCCTAAAGGTGGTGAGGTTTCCTATAGGGATAAGATGTTTCTTGTTATGAACCTACAACATGCAGGAAACCAAATGCCAAAACAGTTCATTGATTAACTGGGAAAATTAACTTTCCCACCAGTATCTAAAATGGATGCAGCACTGAAAATAAAAACATATCTATCCTCCAGTTTGGCCACAAAAAGAAGCTGCTTGCTTTCCTTTAAAATTTCGCATAAAACCAATGTCTCTCTCCTAGATTTAATTGCATCTTGGAACAGAACCCAAAGTCTTTCTTTTATTATTGTAAATACCATCTCATAAATCTGAAACTAAGGCAAAACAGAGAACTGAAAGCTCAGTGATATTTAAATCAGCAATATGTAGATCACACGCTCAGCTGTGTTCACATTTTGTTAAAATGATATGCTTTAAAAACCAATTAGTAGAGTGCGTTATGCATGGACATAAATACTCTGTTACTAACACGCCTGCATGAGAAGAGTATGGGAAAAACCATTCAACAAGGACCCATCAGCAGTAGCCATTCCTGAAATCAGCTGATGTTCAGGCAATCTCCAACAGTGGGTCAGTGTTCATCATCAAGGAATGTCATAAGAGGTTGGTCTCCATGTCCCATCCTATAGCCTCAAATCTAATTCTGACAGTTTATATGTCCACTTCTGAAAGTGTGGTTCAAGTGCCAGCAATATCAACATCACCTTGGAGCTTGACAGGCAGGTAGAATCTTGCTCTTATGCGTATTCATATGGCCACTCACACACATGTGCGTGAACACACACCTTCCTAACCCATGAGCACAATGTTCCCACCCCAACCACCACTTCTATCCCCAACGTACTGAATCATAATTCTTCTTTTAGAAGATCTTCAAGCAATTCGAATGTATGTTCCAGTTTGACAGGTACTGGTATATGTCACCCTAAAAGTTAAATAAATTTTCTTCAGTGTTCCCCATTTTACTAGGTTGCATCACAAAAAGCACACAACCCAAGTTATTGTTTATCAGTATACAAAACACAGAGAGAGGAAAATTTTCCCCAAGGAGGAACAGACTGAATAGTATGAACAGTGATTTAAACTGTAATGAATTCCCAGTCTAATTCACTATGAGGTTTCAATTTATACCACATTTAGAGTACTCCAGGTTCAAGTAATCACTGCAGTAATTAGCTTACTTCCAGTCCTCCAAAATAAACCCACTAATTTTTGCAATCAGCCTTCATTTGGTTAATCACCAGTTTAATTGATTTAATTAGTTTGATCTGCAAAATTAGTCAAGTGTAAATACTGTTTTGTAAACAGAGTTTAGCTTCAAGCTGTAAGATAGGGAATTCTAGTTCAAACCTAGAGTTAATAACAAAACCCACACATACATACCGGATTTTGTCATGGGATATGGCAGTTGCGAGTTTTCGAGACGGGGGGGCCTGTGGATGTTCTGGTGAATGTTTCGGAAATTTGCTATTGTAATTATAGTATTGACTAAGCAGAGACAACCTCTCCCACTTCTCAACCAATCCTAACACATGCAGTGATATGTTTTGAAGATTATTAAAGGAATGCTTCATCATTTATTTTTCTAAATGAGCTGGCTCAAATAACCCTAATGTTGAGAGAGTTGTACAGATTTCAATTTCACGCTTTTTTAATATCACAAGTTTTGCCCATCAATAGGTATTTTAAACCTTTCCTGAAACAAATCTTAATACAGTAATTGGATTTTTAAAGCAAACATGTCTATTTATATTAACAATATGGAATTTCAAAGATGTAACACACACTGTGTAATACAAAAATACTTCACTTTTTACCCATTTTTTTCATACAATGACTTTGACAAGATGAAAGTTCTCTTTAAACACCCTCAAATGAATTCATTCTAAGTACTAAATTCAGTAGATTCCCTCTAGAATAAAACAATCTTTCTGTTTAAAAGCTCTGCCTGGTATATTGTAAATGAGGGATGAATTAAGTAGGAAGTAATTGTAGACTGTATTTTCCCAGATGGCTCCTCATTACTAAGCCACTATTAATGCTATCTCTTTAGAATTTTCTACACCTTTGCTTGATATTTTTTTAAAAATTTAATTATTATTTGAACACTTTGGGATTGCATTAATTGTGCTACTAACTAAAATGTTTAACCTGAATTAAAAACCATTTCAGGAGAGTGGTGCCACAAATAATTTGTCAAGGTGTTAAGGATGCAAAAGACAATGTGACTAAATAAAATTGGGCCACCTTACACTTTTTACAATGCAGTGAATGCTGAAACAGAGGCTAACAGTACGGGTATTGAAGCAGTCTGTGAATACATGCCCTATTAGTCGCCATTAACATTTAAAAAATCCATTCATCAGTTTAGAAAAGGGTAGGGTTTTGTTTGTTTGCTTGTTTGTTCCAAACACAATGTTGAATTTATCTGTAAGGTATATATTTTTTAGGACTACAGCTCCTCATGTTGCCTCAGCAATGCTTTCTTCTAGCTCAGGCTTTTCCTGCAGTGAATCAGATAGCAATTATTATAGGCTTTGCTGTCATAGGTCCCCGTCATATCACAATCACTGGACTCAGCTGTTCTATTTTGAAAGCAGTCAGACTCAATATGGAAATGAAAGAGTATGGTTGTAATATTTCAATAAAACTTTAAAAAATATATATATATATATTTATTATGTTGTTACAGTTGTCCCAATTTTTTTTCCCTTTGCTCCCCTCCACCTAGTATCCCCCTTCCCTTCAGCAATCTCACCCCACTTAGTTCATGTCCATGGGACGTGCATATAAATTCTTTGGCTTCACCCTTTCCTATATTATTCTTCACTTCCCCCTGTTTATTTTGTTCCAACCAATTATACTTCTTAATCCCTGCACCATATCCCTATTTCTCTCCCTCCCCCTCACAGCTGATAACCCTCCAAATGATCCCCATACCTATGATGATGTTCCTATTCTGGTTTGCTTAGTTGGATTTTGTTTTTATTTTTTAGATCCAGTTATTGATAGTTGTGAGTTTGTTGTCATTTTAGTGTTCATAATTTTGATCTTCTTTTTCTTAAGTAAGTCCCTTTGACGTTTCATATAATAATGGCTTGGTGATGATGAACTCCTTTAGCTTCATCTTGTCTGGGAACCACTTCATCTGCCCATCCATACTAAATGATAGCTTTGCTGGTGAGAGTAATTTTAGTTGTGGGTCAATAAAACTTTTTATAACTCCTAAAATTTGAACTTCATGTAATTTTCAAATTTTCACATTTAAGAAATAGTCTTCTTTTGATTTTTTCCAGCCAGTAACGAAGATTAAAACCATTGCTAACTCACAGGCTGAACCAAAACAGGTCCTGCCCTGGCCAGTGTGGCTCAGCTGGTTAGAACTCCAACTCTCAGTCACATACTGGAGGCAGCCAATTGCTATCTCTTTCTCTCTCTCTCTCCATTCCTCCCTCTCCTTACATCCTTCCCTCCTCTTTCTCTCCTTTCCTCTCTCTAAAATCAATAAACATGTTGAAAAAATTTTTGAACAAAAACAGGTGACAGTCACATTTGGCCACAGTTTTCCCACCCCTCTTCTACAGGACAGCTGGCTGTAGTGATGGTCAGTAGAGACATTATTTCTAGCTATGCCACTTCAAAGAACATATCTTAACCTGTCACTGAGAATTTCATTCCAATTCAAAATGATTACTCCTTGTTTACAGAAGTCGCTTGACACATGAGAACCAAAAGACATGGAAGCAACAAGCAATTGGACATGGAGGCTCAGCTGGTGTTAAAGAAAAAGAAGAAAATAAACCCTTTTGTTGACATTTTCCCTATTGAATATTGTTCTAAATTATTTTTACTTTAACTTGACTTCACTTGAACCAAAATACTTGTGGCTGTGGGAAGGAGAATTCGTTGAAAAGCCACCAAACCATTTGTCTATTCCTGTTCTTCTGTACCACCACTCTGAGCCCCAACTCACTCCTGGAAGGTTTTGCAGATATTTGCTGCGGGGGTTCTTACTCATTTCCCGCCATCCCTGACAAGGCAGCTGGAACCATCACCAATGGGGCTTGATAACTGTGTTTCAATAAGCACTTAATTTTCTACAAATTCCCCATAGGTAAAAGATAAGGAGCCTAAAATGTATTCATCTCAAGTTGTTCCATTGATATTGTTAGAAAATTCCATAAGACAAAAAGCATTTTTTAAAAAATGAGTCTAATTTCTCATTTAATTTCAGCAGCCATGGCAGCATGCTTGGAAGTTCTAAGTACATCGTAGTGGGTACATGACTTTGGGGAGGTTGTGCAATCTCTCGGGCTGCAAACAGGTTTTTGTAAAGTGGGTTCACAACATGTGCCTTGCTGACATTGGGATGTTACATGGATGACCTTGGGCATTCCCACATGGGAAAACAGCACATAGTAATGCATCTTAAAAGGACGATGATTCAAAAAGATGGAATCCCAACACACATGTATTGAGCATCTTCTGAGCTTAAAGGGCAGAAATGAATAAATGGAGGTAGAATAGGCTAGGTGTTAAGGAACAGTGCAAGCAAAGGCTCCATGATTTGGAGCACCCATTCTTCCTGTAGTGCAGCTTGCAGAAAAGTCTTGAAGAAGGAAATGGAGCTAAGCAAAGCGAGAAAAGTGAGAAAAGCATTGTTCTTTCATCACTCCACATTTGATGATATTTTTTTTTTAAGCCTTCCTGCTCCGGCCTGGCATAGTTTATCTGTCTGAAATGTTTCTCTGCAGGATTTGTACAATAAGCATCTACTTCTGACCTCTCACTAGACTTAGACAGGGGTGCCTGAAGAATGAAATAAACCAAAACCAGAGCCCACTGTTTTGAAAACTTCTTCTTACTGTTTCACTAGGTATATTTAGCTCTAACGAGTTGTACAATTGTTACATCGTATTATAGCTTTCCTGGACTTTATAGGTGTAACTAAGCACCCATAAAGCCTTCAAGTTGTCTGTGGAGTTTCTAAATACATTTCCTAACAAGGAAAGGAATTAAACTGCAGATTTTAAGCATCTTGGATACTTAAAAATTCTCAGTGTGTTTGTGGGAAATTGGTAAAAGATTCTGTGGGGAAAGGAGAAAACTGACTCCTAGATAAACTTGCCCACCTGGGAGTTCCAAGTACAAATAGCAGCAGGATTTTGGAATCTTGACTTTTCCTCCCCTCGCCTCCCCTCCCCTCCCCTCCCTTTCTTCCTCTCTCCCTTCCTCCCTCCCTCCCTCCCTCCCTTCCTTCCTTCCTTCCTTCCTTCCTTCCTTCCTTCCTTCCTTCCTTCCTTCCTTCCTTCCTTTTTTTCTGAAAGAAGTCCCCAAATTATATGCCAGCATGAATCTAGGTTAATAAAAACATATATTTGGCCAAGCTATCCAGGGCCCTGCTAAATTTCCCAATGTTTTTACGGTTAGTATACTTTTCAGATCTTGGGTGCTAATTTGTATCATTTGCAAAAACAACTGTGAAAGCTATTTGGTGCTTGCAATGCAATTACCACTAAAGAGGTTTTGGGGTATTCTCATTAAACTGAGTCCCAGATGTTTTTGCCCTTGTGATTTGTGTTGATCTGTTCATTGTTGGTTTTAATTATCGTCAAGATGAATGAATTAGTCACCCACTTGGTTAAAAGCCTATTTATACATATGATCAAGACTCAAGCTAAAAGAGCCTTCAGAATGTCTAAGCTTGGAGAGGACTGTTTCCTCTGCTCATGGGCACAGAAGGTAGAATAGCACCACTATTGATCTAATACATATATTGGGGATATAAATTTGTAGTACATGTGAGTGCACAAAAATATGTACACACACACATATATACATACCTTTTTGGATTGACTATAGATCTGTATGTAGCTTCTTGCTCTTCTAGTACAGTATTTTTTATTTGGAGACTTTCATATGAATAACATTTCCAGAGGGAAATCTCTAATTGCTGAGCTAGGAAAAAAAACAGTGCCCTAGGAATCTGATTACAATATTTTAGTATGTTTGCTTCCCTTGGCATTGCCACCAGTCTGCTCTTCACAGGAACATGAACTACCCAGCAGGCACTCAGTACACCTCACAGGAGACAGGACACCTTGTGAGTATGATTAAACCACGGTCCTCTTTACTGCCACAGCCTGCTGTGCCTGGGCAGCCGTGCTGGCAAGCATTCTTGAAAACAATGTTTGCAGTATCAGACTGGCATAAAGACACCACCCATGAAATATGTGTCTCTTTTTACAGCTGTTTCCAGTGCTCGTGGAAACAAATTGGCCATCTAACAAAGATTCTTCAAACTGGGAATTCAAATGGCTTTGGATAGGCAAGAAATGTCTGTCTGAGAGGCAAAAGGAGGGGGAAATAGCCCCATGCAGCAGGTATAGTGGTCATTTGTGAGCATATTCCCATGCTCCCATTCATTCGTCCATGTGTAACATGACAAAGGAGAGAAGGGCCTTCCTCTCTGCTGTACGAGCAGGTGACACCACCTGTCCTGTCTAAGGGAAATGCAACTGAACATTGTCGTGTGTGTTGAAAGGGAAGAAATTAAATCTGCTTTATCAAAGACATACGATAAGCATTTTCATTGAGTTCATTTGAGTCTGTGTGTATATGTGCATATATATTATAATTTAGATACATTATAATATATATTATTTTATGTATATTAAAATAATTATTTTTTGTAAAAAGCTGGTTTATTCTCCAGTTATCTAGGAAGGTAAACAAAGAAGTGTCATTATTGTACAATGACATAAATTTTAAGAATCACCATTGTTAACATTTGAAAGGTAGCTCTGGGGGAATCTTGAAATCCTACAAGCCTGTCCTTGGTAGATTGGTGGATGTTAATTTCCTTCAGGAATGAACAAAGCAGGCTGCATTTTTGCATGAGGGTCGTTCATTAGTATGCTGTTTTTCAGTAGGTAAAAAAATATTAATTCTTTTCTGTTTCAAATCAGCTGAGGGCAAAACCTTTCCCTTGAATCAGTAAGAGCCTCTGTGGCTGTCATAAAATAGTTTTCCTGATGCCCCTTTAAAAGGGCCAGGGAACTTTGGCAAAGAGCATCAAAAATACTCAAAATGGTTTATACCCTTTGACCCAATTATCCCACTTCTGGGAATCTTTTGTAAAGAAATCAGCCTAAGTACCTGAAAAGTGTTTATGCACAAGGGTGTTAGTTACAGCATCAATGACACTTTTTTGGATTAACTCTCCTAGATAACTGAAGAACATAACTGTTAGAAAACAGGGCTTTTAGTATATATTATAATATATACACACAGAGACTCAAATGAACTCAATGAAATGCTTATAGTAACAGGGAAAATTGGAAGTGGATTTCTTCATTTTGATTCATTCTGGTTATGCAAACTATCTTATATCCAATGGATTTTCATGCATTTATTAATTAGATTTACAAATATATTAAATATATTTATAAATATATTTGTGAGTATGTTTACAAATACATATTTAGATATTCGTGTATATTATGATTATGTGTAATGGATAAATGTACTAATGATTAATATATGCCAATTATATTGTATAAATATAATATATTTACATTAAACATATTTATAAATTTATATGAACAAGAGACAATATGTATAATATTAAATTAAAATGCAATCTCTGTTATACTGGGGGGAAAGACTGGAAATCAGTGTAGCATAATGTTAACAGTATTTACCTCTAGGTATCTCTAACTTTGGGTGAGTTTTCCCACTCCTTTTGACTTTTTAATTGTTTCTGTATAGACTATAAACAATAATTGATCATTATAATATGGAAATGTAGTTTAATTTTGGAATTGAATGGACAAGGACATTTGGTACTGCTGCAGACAGGAGACGTTCTGGTTTATTATTTGGCAATTCCACAGTAGTTACATCCATTTCAGGATGAGGCTTCGATCTGAGTGTGTTGGCAGCTCGAGGATATAAACTCCTCTATTTATAACTCTGAGTTGATTTTCTGTGTGGGGAGCATTAACCTGAGTCTACATTCTCAGGGAGCTGCCCAGGGTTAGACACCTGAGCTGGGAACATAAGACCTTTCCTTGCTCCTCTTCACAGAACTCCAATCGCCTGTGAATGAGCAGAGACCCTCAGAGGAAGATCTGGGATCAACTGAGTTGAAATGTTGAAGTGAGGTCTTTGGAGCTCAGGCAAAGAAGATGCCAGAATGCCAAGGGGGTCACTCTACAGTGGCAGGATACAGACATTGCCCATGAGGAAGAGTCAGGCAGGGACCAGCAGGGTCCCAGGGAGAGAGCCTGTGATGGGGGCTTGGCTAGGAAACAAGTGTTATCAGATCTGAAACGTGTACCAGAGAAGATTGATGGTTTTCTGTTTCTTACATTTCCCTTGTCCATTTATTTCCTTCTGGTTTTCCCTTGGCATCTGGTAACTGTCTTTAAGGCCAGTCTGCCTTGAGCTGTTGCCTGTGTTGAAACCAGAGGGCTGAAGGAGAACAGGTGTGCCCTCAACTGAGCACAGAGAAAGAAACAGCAAACCAAGTGAGCTGAGCCCCTGCCTGTCCTTTTGGGGAAGCCAACTAGAGGCTTTTTATATCATCATCGTTTGGTTAAAGCCAAAGAATCCTTTCAGAAGCCTTTAAAGTTACTTTTAAATTTATACTTGACATCCCGTATCCATACTTTGCTAGAAAATAACGTATTTCTAACTCAGTTTCCCAAAGACGACATCTGTAAGGAAACCAACCCTTGGTCGACTATGTGGAATGTCATCTGCTTGAACAGCTTCTCTTTGTTCTGTCGTGGCCCCTTGATTCGCGCCCTGCCTCGCCTCCTTTTGTGAACACTACTTTATGTCTCTCCCCTCCCAGGTGAATTTACAATTATCTCTCCCCAGCTGCCTGCTTGTCACCTGACTGTCAGAGAAGCTCAAAGTACAGATCATGCAACCCACCGATCAGTAGTTGAACTCTCCCTTCCGATGCACCACCTTTCTGATTAGAAAGAGGCATATTGAGAAAGAAAATACATAGAGGCAAATAAAAAATGGTGTGAGTTGGGGCAGAGTGATTTAAGCTTTTCAGAAACTTTTTCAGAATAAGACTGAAAATAGTCAAGAAAAATTTGTATTTTATGTGATAAACTGTAATGAAAGCAAAACCTATGCTGTTTCCGTTGAGCAAATTTTACTTTTAGCTTTTTAAAACAATCCAGAATTTAAATGAAAAGGAAAAGGAATTTTTAAAAACTGTCATTGTTACTCTGTTCAACTGCTGCATTTCCTAATACTATAAATTACAGCTCATCTTAAAGCCTTAACTCCGTGTTAAATAAGAAAGAGGTGAGAGTTAATTTAGGAAGCGATTACAGTGGAGGCATCTCAGAGCAACAGTGATCACGGTGCAATTAGTCTTCAATTTGTAATTGAGAGTAACTCCCACAGGACTAACTCACTGATGAATCTCAAATAAGCAGACTTCAACACTAAGAAGAAAAATGGCTAATTATAAGCTAAGGGAAGAGGAAGGTTGGGAAAGAAAACAAATTGAATCTATAGGATGACTGGTGATTCCTTAAAATCTGGGCTCGCCAGGAAGACGTGCACTCATGCAGATGGGAGAGCCACGCAAAGAGTAGGATGGGCAGTAGGAATGGGGGGCGGTGGTGCCAATTTGGGACTGAGAGTAATACTGCTACCCACAGATATGAAAATGGACAAGGACTAGGTGTTGTTATAGGTGCCATTGGCCTAAAGAGCTCTTAGGCTTCATGAGTTAAAGGTACATAGCAAGATCAAAGGAAGAGGCTTCAGCTTTGCCCATCCTGGAGCTGAGCAGGCCCTTATACTGCTATGGGCAGGACGAATGGGGAAATCAGCCTCCTGCAACACTGCTAGGTGACCAAAACTCTGAGGATTCTCAGCCAGCAGCATCCGGAACGCAAATGCCCAGGCCATGTACAGACAGCCTCACGCAAGCGTCCATCAGTTGCTCTTTCATCAGAGCAGTTGAAGCAGGAGACCACCTTCCAGATCGGCCCTCTACATCCTATTTTTCAGGGCTGGAGAAGCTTCCCTTGCCTCTGACTCAGCAGTAGACAGAGGAGGACATTTCCCACTCTCAGGAATGTGCCCCACAATGAAGGTCTTACAGCTCCCTATCCTGCCCTCCCCAGCTTGGGAGTTGTTCTGGTGGCTCCAGCCATGGGTGGCCTTTTTAGGAAAACCTGGATATCACAGTCACCCTTGCAGTTGCCCACCAGTCAGAGGGGGAGCAAAAGCCAGTTAACTTGGGCATCTGCATAAGTCCTCAGAGAAACACCCAGAACTCCAGAAACTATGATCTTATTTGGTAAATTCAAATAAACAAACACTTGTCCTCCACCCAAGAAACTCATTTTGCTCTGGGACACTCACTCTCTTACTCTAAGGGAAGAGAAAAATACTTCTTGTTGTAGACTTGGGGTCTAGAAAGACTGTGCTTAGCTTAGAGCTTTTGCTTCTAGTAACAGAGCCTTTGTTTCCAGGGGGGTGGGGTTTACTTCTCCCAGCCAGTGATGGGCATACAACTCAACCCTGTGAGGGCTCGCCATCCCCTTGGCCACCATGATTATTTCAGGGATAATACACAATCCCGACAGACCCCAGATGTTTCAATGAGACATTTTTATATTGATACTAGGAAAGAGAGGGAAATCTTCTTTGTTGGGGTCATGAGGTAAAAGCACTGACTAAGCCAAAACCTGCTGGAAGCCATTTTTTCCCTCTTATTTGGAGGGTCCTGAAAGTAAAGTCAATGCGAAAGAATCAGATGTAAGGAACAAAGACAAACAAAACCCCTGACAACATCACTGAGAAGTCAAGGGGTGCACTGTGCCTGAGCCAATGTATCCCTTGATTTCTCAGTTACTCCAGCCAATACATTGCCTTTTGGCTCAAGCTATGTAGAGTAAGTTTCTGTCACTTGTAACAATGAGAGTCTAGGCTTACAGAAAAGGAAAAATGGTGTCCATGCCAGATATTGTGTCAGGCCCAATTTGTATAGTTATGTAACCCATTGGATCATATATTCTTACAGAAGTGACATTTAAGTTGGAGAAGGGGAACAATGGAGGTCCTTAACCAGATTTTCTTGTTCTGTAACTCAGGCTTAGGAAAAGTGGTTCTTCTGCTGGACTGTGTGTACCCTGTGTGTACCCTGTGTATCTTTTATCTTATGTATCTTAGTTTTCCCAAAACTTAGTAGATGCTCAGAAATTTGACTGTTTTACTTATGACCAGTAAAATAATGATATAATAAATTCAGTTATTCTTACTGAGTTTCCTCTGTTTAAGGGCAGTCTGGAGTTTGGGGGTATATCTTAGATTGTGTTCCTCTGAAAGCAAACCCAGAAATCAGGAGTTGGGTGCAGGTAGTCTGTTTGGGAGGAGACTAGAGGGAGAGAAGAGCCAACCAAAGGGGCGTTATTGTGCTGGGAACCAGGCTCAATCCCACTGCAGAGCCTTTGAGGAACCTTGGAGAGCAAATCTCGGAAATGTCCCACCCTGAGACTGGAGGCTAAGGCATCTGTCCAATGACACGTGAGCCACATTGGTGGCTCCTGTCCTCCAACACTTTGCATTGCATCTGTGTGTGGCTGACTGGCCTTCTGTGCACTGGAGAGCAATGAGCAGAAACTATGCAGTCTGCCCCAGGCACGATGAAACCAGATAGGGTGAGGGCTATGGTGTGGTGAACAAGCATCAGCTACAGGTGGTCAATGTTCCCAATAACATTTGGAGTTTAGACACCTACAAACTTATCTGATGGTATTATTGGTGCTATTTTGGGGAGTAAGAAATTATGATATTTCATGGCCTTATAAGGGCCGTATGCAATGTCTTCCCGGTCTGGTTTAGGTTCCACAGTAAATCTTGGAAGGTGTCCATATGAGCCTGTGTCACTGAGTTTTTAAGTTGTTCAAACAGCAGTTGTGAGGGCAGGAACTCTGTCAGGTTTGGCTCATTGCTATATCTAATTATAGAACACAGTCCCTGGCACAATGCACAAGTTGAATAAATATTTATTCAGTGGATTAAACCACTGTATGAATTTTAAAAGGAGTATTGCTTGGGGACTATGCATTATTTCTAAGAGACTTTAGGTTACCTGGCCCTTTATGTCACATCATTGTTCTGCGTGTTATGAACCTTGCACACCATTTGAACCAGAGAGGTCATAAATACCACAGGAGTTCAAAAAAGAAAATAGTAAGTTTCTAGACAGCAGAAAAGTGGCATTGGTATGGGCCTTGAATTAAAGCAATAATGTAGACAAATAGATGGGAAAGTGGGAGTTTTCACAGAAAATTTTTCAATCAGAGATCACATATGGTGGCAATTTCCTTTTGAAGATAATTGGAGCTCATTGAGAAGAAAATGTTGGAAAAAATTCCTGGAAACTTCTTTCCTCTGCTTCCCATATTTGTGCAAATCCTTTTTAATCCCAGAGAAAAGCAGTAAAGGAAGAAAATATTTATTCATTTATTCATTCACTCATTCATTCATTCATTCCATGAATATTTGAGTCCTACTATGTGCTGGGTATTCGTTATGCTTCCTAAGGTGCAGCAATGAGCAAAACAGACACCATCCCTGTCCTCAGGGAACTTATAGTCTGGTGGGGAGATAGACATTAAATAATCGTGCAGATAAGTATATAATAATAAAGTATCATGGTGGCTGTGAAGGGAATTACAAGAGTCTATAAGAATGTATAAGAGACATTTTTGAACTGAGGCTCAGGGAAGGTTTCTCAGGAAAAGATATTTACAGGGAGTCAACTAGGCCACAGGGAAGGGAATTAAAGTATAAAGGATCGGCACCTGCAAAGACCCTGAGGAGAGAAGGACTTAATGAAGTGAGAAAAATGAAGTGAAAGGAGGGCTGGGGGTCAGGAGAGTGAATGGCCTTGGAGGCCAAACTAAAGACTTTGTCCTAAAAGTAGTGGGAAGCCACTAAAGAACTTTGAGCTGGAAAGTGTAATGCCCTGGATCAGCTGTTCAGCTGGAAATTGATGTGGAGAGGAAGCAATGGGGCTCCAGACATGATTGTAGGAAGGGCAAGAGTTGGGGCCAAGGAGATAAAGGAAAATGAACATGTCTGAGGGATTTGGGCTGTAGAAGTGACAAAACTGATTGATGTGAAAATGAAGGAGAGGAAAGATGCCCAGATTACTCCTAGGTTTCTGGTTCAAGTAACTAGATGGTGGAGGTGTCAATAACTGAGATGGGGGAGACTAGGGGTAAAGCTGGTAGGGGTAGAAGAGCAAGAGTTCAGGTTGGACATACTAAGCTTGAGATACATGCAAGATGACAAGTTGGGATGTCTCATTACGTGAGCAATGACAGCCTGCAGCTCAGAAGAGAGGTCAAGGCTGCAGTTAAATACCAAGAAAAGTGAGCAAATTCACCCACTAGGATACTTTTGGTAATTTCATGTTTTTAAAAATTATTTATTGATTTTACAGGAATTCTTTTTTTTTTTTAAATCCTCACCTGAAGACATTTTCTTTTTTTCATTTCTTTCAGAGTAAGAAAAGGGGAGAGAGAGAGTAAAGTTGATGTGAGAGAGAAGCATCGAATGGTTGCCTCCCATACACACCTTGAATGGGGACCGTATGTGCCTGGACCTGGGATCGAACCCACAATGAAGGTATGTGCTCTGACCGGAATTGAGCCTGCAACCCTTTGTTTATTGGATGATGCTCCAACCAACCGAGCCACACTGGTCACAGCTTTGGGAATTCAAATGTTCTAGGTTTCTAACAACAAAGAATTCTCATAAGAAAGTGATCACATGTAGATTTTACAAATAGGTTGTCTTCCCATTTTTTCATATATGATAGCAAGGCTTAGTTATCTCCAGTACTCTCACTTATAATGTGGTCCTTTATGCATGAATAACTAAATACCATCTCTTTTATTTTCCCCTGATATACAATTCATTCTCCTTGGATCCCCTCCAAATTCCTAGTGTTGAGATATTCACAATACACTGATAGATAAATGGTCAGATAATGAATGATTTCTAGGTTCATTTTTAAAAGTTTCTGAGTGTTTGATTAAAAAAACATCTATTGCCTTAAGGTACTGTGCATCTGTTTAGTTTATGTACTGATTAAAAAATAAAACAGAATTATTAGAAACACTAACTAGAAGCTGGTACTATTAAATTTAGTAGCATGTTTGTTGAAAGAATTTGTTTTCTTGCAAAAAGGGCAGACTAACACTTTTTTTTTTTTTGGTAGTGGTAAATTACTGCCTTAATACTATCATACTATTTTATTTTTAAGCATTGGCATACAGTCCTATTCTAACTAAGAAATTATAGGAGGGCTTAAGGAAGAAAATACTAAAGAGACTGTGTGTGTGTTTATACATGCAGTACACACATATATACATGTATTTATATGTATACATATATAAAAATTAATGTATATGTGCATACATGTGTATATGTATGCACATGTGTAAACATGTATATTAATTTCTGCACAGTTATTTGCAATCTGAAATGTAAAATAGCACTTTACAATGTTTATAGTAACTGTTTTACACCATGTCAAAAAATCCAGTAAGTCTATATTAAAAACACAACAAAAATTCTTGGTGGGCATTGTTCAAGCAAAGCAACTGAATGGCAAATTCCCCCTCTTATTTATTCAACTGCTCTCACAGCATCATTACTTGCACCATGTGAGCTTCTACCCATCAGCATGACCCATCTGCAATAGTCCAATTAAAAAGCTCATCTCTGTAAAGAAGTTGTGTCTACATTGCACTGCCCCAGACATTCTCTCATTCACCCACCATCTCTCTGAACCTCAGCTGATTGCAAAATGGGGAATGATATTAACTACCCCACAGAGTGGCCCCAGAGACTGGACGTCTTTGAAGTAAGAAAGACCTGGGGTCTGACCCCCAGCTCTACCACTTACTGGCTGAGTGAATTCAGGCAAAGTACATCAGCTCCTTAAGTCTCCAGTTTTTTATTGATGAAGGCAGGGTGATCCCAGGGATGATGATAATTACAGAGCAGCAATGGCATGTGCCTGGCTTATAGCAAGTGACTGATAAATCATAGGTATGGCTACGCTTAATCAATAGTACCTTGAATATGAATACTAAGTCAATAAAAATAGCAGAATCTTATCATTATTTTATCAATGAAGACATTGAAATGCTAAAAGATTAAATGACTTACCAAGTGATCACACGGCTAATGGGTGGCAACAGTCTGAATAGCATCCTTGTTTCTCACTTCTGACGTGTCCCTTCCTCTTCCAGCCCCGGCCCAGGACCATAGTTGCATAACCTGTCTACAGGTGAGTTCTCAACAGCTAGTTACTGGGATTGTGGTAACTTTCTAAGTTCTCTAAAATATCTCCAGCCCCAGGCAAAACTGATAACACTTGAGGATCCTTTCTTCTCACTCCAGCCCTCAATGATGGGGCAATGGGGAATTCACTAGATTTTCTTCCCTGAAATGCTGGTGAGGGCTACAGTCTATTGGCCATATTCAAGAAAAATGAGCATCCTAGAACTAGGTTGCTGCCATACTGAAAATAAGATGTAATTTCTTCTGCATAACCCACTGCCATCAATAAAAGAAGATGGGCTTTTTATTATTTTTTTGTATCCTCACCTGAATATATGTTTATTGATTTTAGACAGAGAGGAAGTGAGAGGGAGAGAGGGAGAGGGAGAGGGAGGTGGGGGAGAGAGAGAGAAAAACATTGATGTGAGAGGGAGACATCAATCAATTGCCTCCTATATGTGCCCTAACTGGGAATTGAACCTGCAACCTAGGTATGTGCTCTGGCCGGGAGTCAAACCCACAACCTTTTGCTGTATGGGACGATGCCCCTCCAAAAGCCACCTGGGCAGGGCACTTCTTTTTTTAACCATGAATATGTAGTATTGCTAATTGGATGGGTATAGGAGAGATGATTGGATGGCTTAATTGACTAACAAATGGATGGGGGAAGAGAGAAAACAAAGTCAATAGAGAACTATGCTTATTACATGGAGTCAGAACAAGAAACTACTTGCTCAGACTACATTACAAACTCTGACCAAGACCGCATTTACTGAACACAATCATATGCCTTATAAATTAGCAGTAAAAACAGCAGTAACTACCCTGTGAGTGCTTTATGTACATCACTTCACCTAATCCACACTCTCTCACCATGGAGCACATAAACCTAAACCTCTCTTACAGTTGGGTAAACTGAGGCTCAGAGAGGAGAAAGAACTCAACCAAGCATACCCCAGCTTCTAAGAGACGGCATCAAGTTTTGAATCCAGGCTTGCTGATTGCAAAGCCACTAAACCTTGTTTGTCACTGACGAAAATTAATGTTGACATTGCAAAAAAAATTGCAATTTTATACAAAGTGGACTTTGCCCCTTGGCAAACTGTGTAACAATGTGTCCAATGTTCTCTCCAGGTTTTGCTTTTCACCAAATAAAAGCATTCAGTTGATCCCAGATTTATTTGGAAGGCCTGGAAGGTTGTGTTTTGTCCCTAAATGGCCAGATTCACAATACACAGAATAAATTACTTCAATGAAGTTCATCCTGTTCCTCATTAATTCCCCTCCTATTTCACCTCACTGGAAAGGCCGGGGACTGGCCAGAGAGTGGGCCAGTCCCCTCTCCCAGGCAGAGGTCCAAACTGATCCTGACAGAGCGCCAAGGGCCATAGATGCTGAAAGCAGTCGCTGCCAGCCGGACAGCTAATCATCATTACTTCCTGGAAAGGCCCTCTGAGACCCTGAGCAGAAAAGATCCTGTTTCAAACCGGAGGATCCTCTCTGGTCAGTGCTGTACCCACAGGGACGCAGCCGCACTTGTGGTATCAAGAAGCTACTGACACGGATCTGAAACAACTTTGATACGAGCGGCAACAAAAAGCCCTCAGCTGCCTGGAGGAACGCAAATCACCGCGCCAGCACAAATATAAGGGCACTCCCCTGACTCTCCAGGTGCACTTGGGGGCGGCGGGAGGGGGGGCCGGGCGGGGGGCTCTGCTCTGGCTTCCACTCACTTCCCATTTTTTTTTGTTTTGGGATGCCCTAAATTGCATTGGCTGAGAGTTAGCAAGCTGCACCAGATACAAGGTGTTCACCAGGGTAGGTTACTTTTAACATAAGCTACCAAAACCTGGCTCAATATTCCTCAAGGCAAGTAACTCAATGCTTTTTTGTTTTAAAAAAAAGTCTTTTCAGCTTAGCAACAGTACATGTACTTGTGAAGCAACTGTGAATATTCAAATACTGTAATTGGAGATGATTTACATTGTTTTGAATTAACTTAAATTCTATTGTTAAGCACAAATACTGCTCCACTAAATCATCATGCTTTTAATAGGTCCACGTGAGCAGGTTACCTAGTGCATTAGGATTTATAATGCTTCTGGGGAGCTGACCACTGTATTATGCTTCCTGCTGCTAGGTAATATGCATGACATATTTCTGGACACTAATTCATTTATTTAATAGTAACAGTATGCAAAAACAGAGTTCAAAATGAGGCTGACAAAGGAGGTATAAAACTTTTATTAATCCATGGCTAATCAAAGGCCAGTAGAAGGCATATAATGGCGGCATTTACAGACCATATCGAATGTGAATAAATTAACTTTTTGTTTCCTAAAATCTTACTAATAGGATGTATTGGACTTGAAACATTTATACTTTTAATTACAAAGACGAGCAATTTGGAGCAGGTTTTCTGCTGCACTTTCCTTGAAAACGACAATTCTGCATCAAAGATCAAACCAAATCCTGGCATCAGCTGTTGTTTCAAATATGATCAATTACAACATAAGCTGCTTCATACTAAGTAGTACAATCTTGTTTATTTTATTGCTGATTTAATTGTATGCTGTCAATCATTAGAAAATTATTTTCTCTGAAAAATGAAGAGTATCTATTTTATTTTTCTCTCATTGCCCTGATCACCACACAAAGCAGGTGGTATGCCTCCTATAGAAAACCTTTTTTTTACTGTTTGATGGCTCAATTTCAAAACAAATCAGAGCAAAGCAAGAAAGAATTTGAAGTACAAGCAAAGAACATCAGGAAAGAACAAAAGCACAGAAGTGTGTGGGAGAATCATTCCCTTGGCTTAGTTCAATAGCATATGTTGGGAGACTATTTGCTTATCATTTCTAAGTTGAAGCAGAAGGAAATAAAGACATCTAAAACATAACCTGTTTCCATTTTTGAATTCTAAGCGCATTCTAAAGCTCAGAGTATTTTGTAGCAGTTAGTTCTTACATAATAATGGTATACGAGTATTGTTCTCATATTGAAGATAAGAATAAGATCTTAGAATTACATGGCAGTATTTTCCTGAGTGTGCTTTGCAAAGACTAGGCTAAAGAGCTTTTGGATATTAGGAGGGTTTCTGTTAAAGAAGGGTCCTATGGTCAAATGAGTTTGAGGAATGCTGGATTAAACAAAGCTATGTAAACACGTATCTTTATTTTAGGTTTTCTCACACCCTTTAATACACTAATAGACTTTGTAAAACTCCAAAAGGAGGATATGGTATGAAGTGTTTCCCAAACTGATTTGATTGTGAAGTTTTTATGGAGAAGGAAGAAAACTGGAATATCACATTGTTTTTTTCCTAAACTCAATTTAAGAAACACCAAGATAAGAGATATGGTCCCACACTGATAATTAGGATCTTAAATCTTTCCTGGAAGTCTTCAAATTCTGATCCCATCATCCCTCTCTGCTACCTATGACAGAAGCCCACCCCATTTTTACCTCAAGAAATTTACAACCAGCTTCAAAACTCATATACACACACATACAATCTTCTATCACAAATATTTCAGCCCCTAACCCAGAAGGTCTTGAAAATATGTGTTAGTCAACTTGGGGGAAGTAATAACTTCTAATAATGTACAGAAGATGAACATCATGATTTATTTTATACACAAGGGATGTACTCAGAGCAACAGGCCAGAAAGGGTAGTAGATATTTTGTGGTTATTGTAAGGCTTACAGAAACTTCTATCACTCTTTAACCAGGCACCTGCAGGTATTAGACAAAAAATAAATAGCTCTCACCCACAAAATCACAGTTATATTTTGACATGTAATTTATTCAAGCATTGGGAAGCTGCTGAAAAATAAGTAAGTTTAGTAAGGTCACAGGCAATAAGAAGGTATTCAAATATCAATTGTATTTTTATATGTTAACAATGAACAATTGGAAATTAAAATTAAAAAAAGTACTATTTATAGCAGCATTAAAAATGAAGCACATAGGGATAAATCTAATAAAATAAGTGCAAGAGCTGCATGCTGGAAATTACCAAACATTAATGAGAAAAATGAAAAATGGTCTAAATAAATGAGGAAGTATGGTGCCTTCATAGATTGGAAGACCCAATATTGTTAAGATCTTAATTCTCTCCAAATTGATCTTTATAATCAACAAGATCCCAGTCAAAGCATCAACAAGCTTTTTTGTAGAAATTGACAAGCTGATTCTAAAATTTACATGGAAAAGCAGAGTATCTAAAAATAGCCAAAACAGTTTTGAGGAGAACAAAATTGGAAGACTTACACTAGTTTATCTCAAGACTTATTCCAAAGCTACAATAAGCCAGACGGCATATTACTAACATTAGAATAGAAATGTAGATGAATAAAATAGAATGAAAAATTCAGAAATAGATCCACAGAGATATGGTCAATTGGCAGTCAACAAAGGTGCCAAAGTAGCTCAATGGAGAAAGTCTTTTCAACAATGGTGCTAGAAAAATTAAGTGTAATTGAAAGCTGCCCCCCCCACAATGAGTCTTCATCTTTTCTTCATACTATTTATAAAAATTAACTTGACATGAATCATGGACATACAAGCAAAACCTAAAACTATAAAATTTCTAGAAGAAGTTTCTTAGGTAGAACACAAAAAGCATAAACCATAGAAGGAAAAAAACTGGTAAATTAGACTTTTTCCAAATTAAACACTTTTGCCCTTCTAAAGACTCATTTATAAAAATGAAATGACAAGCTATAAACTGGGAAAAATATTTTCAAAGTACTTTTTAATATTGGACTGACACACCCAGAATATATAAAGAATTCTTACAACTCAATAATAGGAAAATAAATAAATCACCTTTTTAATGGGCAAAAATTTAAAAAGATGCTTCACCAAAAAAAAAACCATGATGACAAATAAACACATAAATCATTAGAATATACTAATTAAAAACAGTGAAATACCATTACATACATCCCAGAATGAGCAAGCAATAACAAGTGTGAAAAGATGCAGGGTTGATGAGGAGAAAGAGCAGTTCTGGCTCTCTTACATTATTGGTGTCAATGCAAAGCAGCAGAGTCACTTTCAAACACTGGTTGGTAGTTTCCTAAAAAGTTAAACATACATTACTATACTACCCAGCAATATCAGTTGAGTATCTTACTTAAGAGAAATGCAAACATATATCAACACAAACACCCATATGTTAATGTTCACAGCAGCCTTACACATAATTGCCACAAACTGGAAACACCTCAAACATTTTTTAAAGGGTGAGTGGATAAGTTAATTGTGGTACATCCATATAATAGAATAGAATTCATCAATGAAAAGGAATGAGCTGATGAATGCAACAACAGGAATGAATCTCAGAAATACTAATAACTAAAAGATTTCATACTATACAGTTCTATTTATGTAATAAATAGAACTATTTAAATAATAATCTTGAAAAGCCAAAACTACAGAGACAGAAATCTAATCAGTGATTGGCTGGGACTGGGCATTGTGAGGGAGGATTGACCAGAAACAAGTACAAGGGAAAGTTTGGAGATGATAGAAATGGTCTGTGTCTTGATTTTGATGGTGAGTAATGGGACTATATACATTTAAGAAAACTCATTGGACTATATAATTCAAAAGCATATGTTTTACTGTATATAACATATACTTTAATAAAACCAATTAAAAAAATAGGGCATAAATTCATGCTTCCATTCATTTATCTTATGTTTGATCTAACATATCCACATGAATAATCACCCTACAAGTTAGTGGTATTAAGCATTTTATATACAACTTTTATTCTAATGTGGAGGGTTCAGCTTAGTGGATTCTTGGTATTTAAAATTGTTTGACATATGGTCACACCCATAGTGAAATTTCCTCACAGAAAGTGGTAAAATACACTGGTGTTATTATGAGAATCCCTAACTGAAGGAACTGGCTAACTGAAAAGCCACAAAGAAACAGAGTCAGATGTGACTCTGCCTTACTGGTCTGAAAATCCTCAGTCCCGGCTCTGGTGCAGGGAACTTGGAGCACCTAAATGAGACTAGCAGTTAAAAGGCCCTTTGCATCAGGGAATACAACAATTGCACTTGGTAGCTCCTGACTTAGACACGGCACATCTGTTTCAATAAACATGTCCCCACCAGTTCATTTACTGCGTCTGACATTATCTCCATTTCCTTCTCTTTTGTCTCACACTAGCATGTTCATTTAAAAAGCCAACATTTCCATATGTATACAAGTGAAAGAAAATATTATAAGCCATTCTGTGGGAACAGTTAAAAACAAAGATATGAGTATTTTCTAGAAAAATAGGAATGACTAAAATTTATCTATTTTACAAAATGTCATAGAATTGTACACTTAAAAAATTGCACTAAAAATAATTGAATTTTGTGACATAATTTATATCTCAACAGAAGTTGTTTGTAAAAAGTTCGTAAAAGAAATCAATTCACAAAATAGGACAAAACTTGAATAAACTAGTTATCACAAAAGGCATTAGCGAATGATTGAAGATCTACCATTTCAAAAAAACCGTCACTAAAATTTTTCACAGCTGAGTTTTGTCTCACTTTCAAGGAACAGATAATTCCTTCATAATTCAAAATATTACAGGCAATAATAAAAAGTTAGACAGTGCCCCAATTCATTTTATAATTCCCATACAACCTTAATAACCAAAACCTGATAAAAATGATACAAAAAATAGAAAACTTTAACCTGATCTCATTTAGGAATTTAAATGCAAAACTTTAAATCAGGTATTAGCAAAGAGAATCTAGCAGTGTACCAAAATAACAATGCTTTATGATCAAGCAAGATTTACTCCAGAAATGCAAGTATAATTCAGGGTTAGGAAATCTTTCAACATAATTCATGACATCAATGAATTAAAAGAGAAAAATAATATGATTGTATCATAAAGATGCTTAAAAAGCTTTTTGTTTTTACCTGAAATAGTTTCATTCCTCAGATATTGGTGGTTTTGGCCCATGAACTCATCCCCTGGTATCTGTCTGTCAGGCTATGCTAACCTGGGAAGATCTGAAGGTCTCATCTCAGTCTTTCAGACCTTAAGGCTTCAGCAAGAGCTACTAATCTGCTTGAAAGATACTTCTTTGAAAGATACTCAGGGTAGCATTAACTACATTGATAAAGGTAGGATATTGAGCTTTTTTTTTTTTTTTAAGATTCTATTCCTTTTTAGAGAGGGGAGAAGGGAGGGAGAAAGAGAGGGAGAGAAACATTGATATGAGAGACACATCAATCAGTTGCCTCTCCTATGTGCCACCAACTAGGGATGTGGCCTGCAACCCAGGCTTGTGCCCTGACTGGGAATCAAATGGGCAAGATTTTGGCCTGCAGGATGATGCCCAACCCACTGAGCCACACCAGTAAGGGCAGGATATTGAGCTTTAATATGAAGGTTGGAATTCTTCCCTGAGATTTTGATTGTCTTATGTTCAGTTTTTTCCTTCTGTAAGAAGTTATCTCTTGGTTCATTATGGAAATTAATGGTAGAAAGCATTCAAGAAGCAAAGTTCTGTTTTACACACATTTTTTAAAGCAGTGTACCTGTTACATGTTTTTTAAAAATGGGTTTTGGGGTCAAATATGAGTAAATAAAACACACTTCTCAGTTGATGGAACTGAACTTTGCTGATGTGGATGGTGAGTCTCCAAAAGGGGGTGTCCTATGCCCCAAACACGATTACCCCTAGTTTGCTTTATCTCCTTCCCTCTCTTTCCTAGCGGAGTCTCAGAGGACTTGTATTTTTCAGAACAACTTTGGAAAACACTAAATAATGAAATGGAAACTTATGCAATATGAGAAGTAAACACAAAAGCAGTCTTGATCTAGAGTCATCGAGACTTTGTGTTTGCTTTTTGTAGGCATTCAAAGCTAAGTTAAAACCATTTTTCCTCACTGTGAGGTGGGAAGTCCTGATTTCTAAAGACCGCTGTGTTTCTTTCACTACGGGAGCTAAGTCTGAAATGAGAGACAGGGGTAGGCAGCTCAGAATAGCCCAGGCGGCAGCCACTGGGATGGATTTGTTTACCACTCCTGGGTCAGAGCAGCCAGTATCGGCGAAATCAAGTCATCACGGCCCTAAATCCCCAATCACGTCAGTCTCCACTCCATAAACCAGTGGGGCAGCCCGTTAGGTGAGAGCCTAGAGGTTAAGCACATACCATTGACCTCAGAGAAACGAGTGTTCACATCATTAAATACTGCGTGTTCTCCAGCTCTGCCTGATCACACCAAAAAGTGCCCTGGGAGCATTATTTCAGGCTTAGATGTTCAACCTTCATTTGTGTGACACAAAATCAATATCCTTCCCCTGCCTCTGTTTGCCTGGATTATGTTTAAGTACTAAATGGCTTTTTAAGACACCAATCAGTTTCAACATCTTGTGCTTTACATGGGCAGGTGCGTGGACAAGAAAACTACACATATCTTGTTGTTTTCTTTTCCTCTAGGTTGTCAGAACAAGAAACAGGAAACAGCTTATTTTGAGTATATTTCTATGTCAATATACAGATATACAATTTATAATCCTGATAGCAGAAATGTTTTCCCCTTGACCTAAAAGAATTTCTTGGCAATGGTGCTTTTAGAAAACATGGAAATAATAACTTATTCAATAAATAGGAGGACTGGCTATCCATGTAAGGGAAAACATTAAATCTCAACTTACACATATATAAAAATAAATTTCCAAATGGATTAACTTTTTAAAAAATCCTCACATGAGGACATTTTTTCATTGCTTTTAGAGAGAGACAAAGGGAGAGAGAGAAACATCAATCAGTTGCCTCCTGTATGCACCCAGACCGAGGATCATATCTGCAACCTGGGTATGTGCCCTGACTGGAATTGAACCTGCAATCTTTCAATTATGGGATGACACTCCAACCAACTGAGCCACACTGGCCAGGGCCAGATGGATTAACTTTTAAAACACAAAGAGTAGAGGCATTTCAGAAATAATAGGAAAAAAATTTTTAATAAAGTCATTAAAAGAAAGAATTAATATATCTGACTATGTGAAATTTGTGAATGGCAAAATAATTTTTCAAACAAAGTTAAATTTATCTAATCTTTACTCAACACTTACTATGTGACTAAGTCTTCACGTACTGACTTCTTTCTTCCCAAAAGCACTGTAAGATAGCTGATTGCATTAGTCAGGGTTCTCCAGAGAAACAAAACAAATAGGGTGCCAGCATGTGTCTGTATGTGTGCATAATAAAGAGATTTGTTATAAGGAATTGCCTCATTGATTATGGAGGCTGAGAAGTCCCAATATCTGCAGTCAGCAAGCTAGAAACCTAGGAGGGCCAATGTGCAGTTTCAGTTATAGTCCCAAGGCCTGAAAACCAGGAAAGCCAAGAGTATAAGTTCTAGTCCAAAAGCCAGCAGGCTTGAGACCCAAGAAGAGTAGATGTTTCAGTACAAGTCTAAAGGCCAGAAAAAACCAACATACCAGCTCAGCAACCAGGCAGGGGAGGAATTTCCTCTTACTTTTTTCCAGTCATGCCTTCAATTGATTGGATAAGACCCACATTAGGAAGGGCAATCTGCTTTACTTAGTGAACCCACCCAAATGTTAACCTCATGCAGAAACACTCTCACAAACACACCCAAAGTAATATTTGACCAAAAGTCTGGGCTCCGTAGCCCAGTCCAGTTGACAATAAAACTAATAGCTGATATTGTTCACTTCAGCATGTGAGGAAACTAAGGCTTAACTTGTTTCACCAGCATCACGCAGCTAGCATGGTAGAGTCAAACCTTGTAACCAGCTCTATCTGAAGCCGAAAGGGAATTGACAAACTGGAGGAAATGTGTGCAAAATACAGAACAAAGAAAAAATACTAATAACATTAATAAGGCCTTTTACAAATCAATTAAAATGATCATTACTTCTGTGTAAGAACCAGTAAAAAAAACCCAAAACAAAACATAGAAACAAAAGAGACAATAGCAGAGGAAATGGCTATTCATAGAAATAAATATGCTGGGTCCTGGCTGGGTAGCTCAGTTCACTAGAGCATTGTACTGATAGGCCAAGGGTACAGGTTGATAACTGATCAGGGTGCACAAAAGTCAACCAATGCGGATTTTTCAAGATGGCGGTAGAGTAGGTGGATCTTACTCTCACCTCCTCCCAGAACTAAACTGGAAAAACAACTAAATTGGGGAAAAAAATCACCCTGCATTACCAACTAAAGTCTATCTGAAGAGGAGACTAATAATGTAGACAAGGCAGAAGAAGCTACCTCGAGATTGCTAGGAAGGGCAGAGATGCAAAAGGGGCTAGTCCTGCTTTCGCAGACAGCAGCCAAGGTCAAGGAAGGATATTTCAGCTGTGGGAGGTTCCCCTGAGATGTGTGAAGGACAACACAAAGAAAGAAAATTTAGTCCAATATTGCTGATGAACACAGATGTTAGAATCCTCAACAAAATATTAGCAAACCAGATTCAGCATTACATTAAAAAGATTACACACCATGACCAAATGGGATTTATTCCAGAAATGCAAGATTGTTATAAAATCCACACATCAATAAATGTGATAGTAAGATAAAACCACATGATCATATCAATAGATGCAGAAAAAGCAGTTGATAAAATTTAACACTCATTTATGATAAAAACTCTCAGCATAGTGGAAATAGAGGGGACATACCTCAATGTAATAAAGGAAATATATGACAAACCCACAGTCAACATTATACTCAATGGGAAAAATCTAAAAGCATTTCCCTTAAGATCAGGAAAAAATGAGGGATGTCTGCTTTCACCTCTCTTATTCAACATAGTATTGGAAGTCTTATCCATAGCAATTAGATAAAAAAGATGAAACTAGAAAGCATCCATATTGGAAAGAAGAAAGTGAAACATCATTATTTACAAATGAGATGATATTATACATTGAAAACCACGAAGACTCCACCAAAAAGCTACTGGAACTAATAAATGAATTTGGCAAAACAAAGTTAATATTCAGAAATCAGTGGCATTTCTATACACCAATAAGGTATTATCAGAAAGAGAAACCAAGAAAACAATCCAATTTACTATTGCAACAAAAATATAAAGTACTTAGAAACAAAATTAATCAAGGAGGTAAAAGACCTGCATTCGGAAACTATAGGACATTGAAGAAAAAAAATGAGGAAGATACAAATAAATAGAATGATATACCATGTTTGTGGATTGGAAGAATTAACATAATTAAACTGTCCATACTACCCAAAGCACTCTATACATTAAAACTAATTCCTATTAAAATGCCAATGGTATATTTCTCAGATCTAGAATAAATATTCCAAAAATTTATATGGAACCAAAAAAAGACCCCAAATAACCTCAGCAATCTTGAGAAAGAAGAACAAAGTTGGAGGTATCATAATACCTGATATTAAACTATGCTACAAGGCCATTGCAATCAAAACAGCCTTGTACTGGCATACAAACAAGCAGAAAAGAGAGTTCAGAAATCAACCCATGTCTATATGATAAATTAATATTTGTCAAAGGAAGCAAGGACATACAGTGGGATAAGGACAGTCTCTTCAATAAATGGTGTTGGGAAAACTGAAAAGATAATGCAAAAAAAAAAAATGAAACTAGACCATCAACTTACACTACACACAAGAATAAATTCAAAATGGATAAGACTTAAATGTAAATCACAAAACCATAAAAATACTAAAAGAACACATAGGAGGTAAACTCTCAGACATCTGTCAGGTCAATATTTTTGTCTATATGTCTCCTGTGGTAATGGAAATAACGGAAAAAGTAAAAAAAATGGAACTACATCAAACTAAAAACTTCTGCAGAGCAAAAGAAACCATTAACAAAGTGAAAAGGGTATCCACTGTATGGGAGAACATATTTGCCAATGATACTTCTGATAAGGTGTTAATCTCCAAAATATACAAAGAAGTTATACACCTCGATAACAAGAAGACAAGCCATCCATTTAAAAAATGGGCAAAGGACCTGAACAGACACTTCTCCAAAGAGGACATACAATTGGCCAACAGACATATGAAAAAATGCTCAATGTCACTAATCATCAGAGAGATGCAAATTAAAACCACAATGAGATACCACCTCACACCTGTCAAAATGGCTATCATCAATAAATCAACAAACAACAAATGTTGGTGAGGATGTGAAGAAAGGGGAACACTAGTGCACTGTTGGTGGGAATACAGACTGGTACAACCACTGTGGAAAACCGTATGGAGTTTCCTCAGAAATTAAAAAGGGAACTGCTTTTTGACCCAGTAATTTCGCTTCTGGAAATATATCTTAAGAACCCAAAACACCAATCAGAGAAAACATAAGCACCCCCACGTTCATAGCAGCGTTATTTGCAATAGCCAATATCTGGAAACAGCCCAAGTGCCCATCAGTAGGTCAGTGGGTAAAAAAAACTATGTTGTGGTACATTTGCAAAATGGAATACTATGTGGCCATAAAAGAAAGAAGGAAATCTTAACCTTTCTGACACCATGAATGGACCTGGAGAACATTATGCTAAGTGAAATAAGCCAGAGAAAGACAAATATCATATGATCTCACTTATATGTAGAATCTAATGAACAAAATTAACTGACAAACAAAATAGAACCAGAGGCATAGGTACATGGAACAGACAGACAGACTTTAAAGGGAAGGGGGTTGGAGGGACTGGATGAAAGAAGGTGAAGGGATTAGCCAAAGAAGATATAATACATGCATAACCCATAGACACAGACAACAGTGTGGTGATGGCCAGAGGGAAGAGGTGGTGAGGGCTGGGTGGAGGTGGGCAAAGGCAGGGGGGTGGGGGAGGATGTGGACATCTGTAATAGTGTCAACAATAAAAATAAAATTTTAAAAAAGAAAGAAATAATGTAATAGTATATAGCCTGTGAAAGTAGGAAAATTAATTTAGAAGTATGTCATACAGTTGATTCATGAAAAATGTATAGTATGCTTTATTTTTATGGGTTTTATAATATTTGAGGTAATGATCAGCTTTAAAAAATCTATCATTTTTGTGATTTACTTTTCATTCTAAGTAAATATGCATATTCATATCTAAAAAAAGAGCTAAGCAGAAAAATAAATGTCTGCCTATAATTGTATCCAGTCTTCAGCAAAGTTATTTTTTCAGTTTTAAAATTATTGTCATCTTTTAAGAATGATGCAAATTAAGCATATTTTCTGATTTTAAAAACAGAAAAGAATGGAGAGAATTTTCTACCAACAAACTTTTACTAAAGAAATTTCTAATAGATTTAGTTAGAAAGGAGGAAAATAATCTCAGAAGAAAGGTCTGAGATGCAATAAGAAAAGATCGCCAAAGAAATTGGTGAACTGGACAAATATTTACCTGTATAAAAATAATAATGTCTACTTAATGGGATTAAAAGAACACCTAAACTTCTGAGCACCAATGTCCATTAATTGAAAGGTAGTAATCTGATCAAAGTGTTTTTGTATTATTAAGAAAACTGTTTAACACAATGGAGTACTATGTAGCAGAAAGAAAGAAGGAACTTCTACCATTTGCGACAACATGGATGGAACTAGAGAGAATTATGCTTAGCGAGATAAGCCAGGCAACGAAAGAAAAATACCTTATGCTGTCAGCTATTACAGGAAACTAATGAACAACACAAACAAATGAGCAAAATTGAACCAGAGCTATGTAAACAAGAAGTAGACTAACAGTAACAAGGGGGGAGGTGGGAGGGAGAGAAGGGGGTAAGAAGGGGAAGGGTCAAGTCAAAGAACATGTATAAATGACCCACGGACATGGGCAACTGAGTGGGGACTGAATGTGGGGGAAGGGAGGGACAGGGTACAGGGAAGCAAGAGGGGGAAAAAAGTGAGACAACTGTAATGGAAAAACAAACAAAAAAATTTTTTTAGTGGGGAAAAATTAAAATATGAAGAATGGAAATGTCAGTTCAGTGAATATTAGGACAAAGATTTTCCTTCACGTTGTATATTTTTCTCCCTATCTGATCCCTCCAGAGCTTGGCATTCTAAACAAGTAAGTAATGACATAAGTTTCTTTGCATAAAACTAATAAGACCAGTTGTTAATAGAGGTTCTTTTTTTTTCCCTTTTATTTAACCAAGTCTTTGACTGGAATGTCAAGCCTAAAGGAGACATGCTTGGGCTCAGGTTGTTACCAAAAAGTCCTGAGGAACTGGGAATGACTTTCAAAGGTAATAAAAGCCCACGAGATAAAAGGCCTGGTACCATGGTTGGTTGTGCGGTCCACAGCAATCTTTCCAGGGAAGGAACGAAGGTTGTTTTCCTGAAAGATGGCTAGAAGGGACCTTAAGGCACAATGAAAAACCAGAAAGACTTGGAAAGGACAGGTGTGTACAGGCAAGGCTGAATGCCAGGTATGTGGCCCAGCTTCTGTGCCCTGAAGAGCAGACTGAGGGTCACCCTAAATGTTCTTTGGGTAAGTTCCAGCAAAGCAGAACTAAAGATCATAAGTGATCATTTGCTGCTCTTGTTGTGTTTATGAAAAGGAACAGGATAAATTAAAAATGGACTTAATGTAGTCCCTTTAATGACAAGGAGGGTAATCTTAGGGAGAAAAATCATTATTCAAGGAAAATCACAATGATCAGTGGTAGACTATAAAGTAGTGCAGCTAACCGTCTTAAAAGTTTCTTTTCATTTAAAATATGGTTTCACTTGAAAATTAAACCATGTCTGTGATATCATCAAAGATATTCAAGTTGCAGGCAAGTAGAATGTCAAGTGCCTTGCAACTGGATGTCTTCCCAATAAGACAGTCTTACAGATTTAGAGACTTGTTTGTGGGTTATGTTACATAAATTAACATGTGTTTTCTGTTTTCAAAGGGCATAAGCCTATGACCACATTATCTGAGTGATTGTCTGTACGTATAAGCCTCACTTAATCCTCTCTGCAGCGCTGCCTCCTGAGACTCAATGGTTTGGCTGAACTAAATGGCTGGGTTGGTGAAGAAGGGGTGGTCTGTGGGCTTCACTTTAAAACTGGTTTCTCTTTTCTATCCTAATGGCTTGGACAGAAAGGACCCAGAGGTCTTAGAGGAGGGAAACCTAAACTATTTCCCTCAGCCCAAACTAAGTATAACGGGCAAAAGGGTTTTGGACAGGTGAGATGTGCCTAGCACACCTTCCTCCAAAGAAGCCCTTTTTTTCTTTTTTTTCCCCTAATGTGGAACATTGAAAAATTAATCCCTGCCTTTTGTCATCTAGTAGTTATGGATTGAATGATGTCTTTTAACCCTTTTTGCCAAATCTGTTGCCCCCAGAACACAACAAGGATGCCAACCTGTTAAACCAAGCACGCCATTGTCTGGAGACCGCCAACTGACCTGGAGTCTGCACGATCCTTCCCCATGTGGGAAGGTCACCCTCCCCTCCACACCCCCACTATTATTAGGGATTTCTGGACCCAAGGGTAGGTAGGACGACGACCATGTCCAGCTTGAAGCAGTAGAGGAGCTTGAGACCTCCCATTGTCCTTTACAAAACTACAAAGGGTCTTAATATCTGAGAGGGAGGGATAGTTATTTTTTATTGTTAAAATAATTAATTAATCACATATTTACTAAAAAAAAAGAGAGAGAGAAGAAGAAGAAGAAGAATATATGAAAGGGTGATGTGGGAAAGCTTGTATGTACGAACCATGGGTATGGACTTGGGGGGGGATTGCTGGGGGAGGGAGATGCTGGGTGGAGGGGAGTAAAGGGGAGAAAGTTGGAACTATTGTGACAATATAATCAATAAAATACATTAAAAAAAAGAAAACTGTTTAAATTTAGACTTTAAAATGCATGGTAAATATTTGAAAACAACCAATAAAAGAATCAAAATAGCATGTATAGCTTCCAACTTTGAGAGGAAAAGTAATGTGATAAGAAAACAAGTAAACTCAATCTACCCCAAAAGGTACAATAGTCAGAGGCCAGGTCATTCAGGCCTTTAGGCCATGGAAAAGCTTGTAAATTTTGGTCCAAGAGTAGAATTCTGCTGGAATTATAGAATATCCAAGAGAAGTGTGTGATACAATTATTCCCAGGGCCCAAGGAGCTTATTCTCTGATGGCAGGCACTTTGTACTTAGCGCAGTGTTTCTCCGTGGTTGACTGTACCTCAATGGGGCTACAGCCTTCTGCCCTGTGCTCTAGAAATCCAGTGACTCACATCCTCACAGCTGCTCTGTAATATTCAAACTCATGATAGCGTATCTGGAGTGCAGGATACGTGTAGAGAAACACTCAACACTAGAACACCAACTCCTTATCAGGGCAATCAAGAGCCTCCATAATCTCAAAACAGCAGTTAAACACGGCTAAAATTGTTCTTTCTTACACACCTCATGCCTATAGAGACCAGGAAGATTACACAGACGTGTGAAGTGGGCAGCTGGAGAGGAACTGCAATAAGTGTAAGTGTATGCCGCTGAGGACTCATCAACTGTTTGGCTCCAGACCAGTGCTACCATAAAGAAACTTAGTTGTTGTCAGAGCACCAAATACTACCTGTGCTCAGAAACTAGCCAGATTCTGAATTCCATGAAAATGGCCCCCTTTCTTGACGCCATATTTTTGCACACATGATTGCTTCTTTTAAGACCCCTTTTTTAGGGCAGTTTTAGGTTCACAGCAAAATTGAGAAGGTACAGAAATTTCCCATATACTATACTCCCTGCCTCCACACACACATAGCCTTCCCATTATGAATATACCCCCAACCTAGGTAGCATATTTGTTGCAATTTGCGAACCTATATTGACACATAATAATCACCAAAGTCCATAGTTAACATTAGGGTTCACTCTTCATATTGTACATTCTATGAATTTGGACAAATGTATAATGACATGTATCCATCATTATAGTATCATAAAGTTTCATAGTATCAAAGTATCATAGTCTTTTCAGATTGGCTTCTTTTACTTAGTAATATGTATTTAAGGTTACTCCATATCTTCTCAGGGCTTGACAGCTCATAATATTTTATTGCATGGATGTACCACAATTTACTTATCCATTCACCCACTGAAGGACAGATATTTTGGTTGTTTCCAACTTTTGGCAATTATGAATAATGTTACTACAAACATCTGTGTGCAGGTTTTTGTGTGGACATAATTTTTTAGCTTCCTGGGATGTATGGCAAGATTATGTTTAGTGTATATATATATACACACACACACACACACACACACATATATATATATATAATTAATTAATTAATTTGTTTGTTCATTTATTTATTTGTTTATTTTTAGAGAGAGGGGAGAGGAGAAAGAGAGGGAGAGAAACATCACTGTGTGGTTGCCTCTCACTCGTGCCCCCAACTGGGGATCTGACGTGCAACTAGTCATGTGCCCTGACTGGGAATCAAACCAGTGACACTTGGCTCACTGGCCAACGCTCAATCCACTGAGCCACAGCAGCCAGGGCAAGATTATGTTTAGTTTTAAAGGAAAGTGCCAAACTATGTTCCAAAATGGCTGTACCATTTGACATTCCCACCAGTAATGAATGAGAGTTCCTGTTGCTCTACATCCTTGCCAGCCTTTGGTGTTCTAAGTATTCTGAACTTTGGCCATTCTAACACATGCGTATCTTCTATGGTGAGGTGTCTTTTAAGGTTTTTGGCCCATTTTTCAGTTGGGATATTCGTTTTGTTGATGAGTTTTAAGGATTCTTTGTATATTTTGAATAACAGTCCTTTATCAAATGTGTGTTTTGCAAAAATTTTCTCCTAATCTGTGGCTTGTTTTTTATTTTCTTAACAGTGTCTATCCTAGAGCAAAAAAAAAGTTTTAGTTTTAATAAAGTCCAATTTGTCAATTTCTTCTTTCATGGATCATACCTTTGGTGATGTATCTAAAAAGTCATTGCCAAACCTCAAGTCATCTGTATGTATTTCCTCTCATGTTATTTTCTAGGAGTTTTATAATTTTGAATGTTAGATTTATGTCTGTGATCCATTTTGAGTTAATTTTCATGAATACTATGAAATTTATATCTAGATTTTTTGCATGTAGATATCCAATTGTTCCATAACCATTTGTTGCTTTTGCTCCTTTGTCAAAGATCAGTTGAATATATTTATGTCAGCATGTTTCCATTCTACTGATCTATTCGCTAGTCTTTCACCAGTAACACACTGCCTTGATTATTTTAGCTTTATAGTAAGCCTGAAGTAGGGTGTGTCAGTCTTCCAACTTCGTTCTTCTCTCCAATATTGTGTTGGCTATTCCTAGTTTACTGAGAGTTTTTATCATGAATGGGTGCTGGAATCTATTGATATGCTTGTGATTTTTCTTCTTTAGCCAGTTGATGTATGAACTACATTAATTGATTTTCAAATGTTGACCCAATTTTGCCAACTTGGGACATATCCCACTTGGTTGTGATACACAGTTCTCTTTGCATATTGTTGGATTTGATTTGTTAAAATTTTGTTGAGAATTTTGCCTTTATATTCAGGAGATATATTTGTCTTTTAAAAAAATTGTTCTTATAATGTCCTGGTCTGGCTATTGCTGGTCTCTCAGAAGAAGTTAGGAAGTATTCCTCTGCTTCTATCTCCTAAAAGAGATTTTAGGGAATTGGGAAAATTTCTTTCTTAAATGTTTGCTAAACACCATCTGGGCCTGGTGTTTTCTGTTTTGAAAGGTTATTCACTATTGCTGCAATTTTAAAAAATAGATGTAGGCTAATTCAGATTGTCATTTTCTCCTCATGTGAGTTCTGGCAAATTGTGTCTTTCAAGAAATTGGCTAATTTCATCTAGGTTACCAAATTTGTGGGTATAGAGTTGTTCATAGTATTACTTATTGTCCTTTTAATGTCCATGGGATCTGTAGTGGTGTCACCTCTTTCATTTCTGATATTAGTAATTTGTGTCCTCTGTTTTCTTAAGTAGCTTGGTTAGCAGCTTACCAATTTTCTTTATCTTTTCAAAGAGACAGCTTTTAGTTTTGTTGATTTTTAACATTGATATTTAGTTTTCTATTTCATTGATTTATGTTCTAGTATGTATCATGTATTTTCTTCTATTTGTTTTTTATTTAGTTTATTTCCCTTTTTCTAATATCCTAAGGTGGATGCTTAGAAAATTTATTTTTGATCTTTTTTATTTCTAATATATGCATTCAATACTATAAATTCTCCTGTCTGCATTGCTTTCATTGCATCCAACAAATTTTGATAAATTGTGTTTTCATTTTTATTTAGTTCTAAATCTCTTTAAGTTTTTCTTGAATTTCTTTTTCTTTCTTTTTTTTTTTTGACCTATGTGTTATTGAGAAGTTTGTTATTTAATACCTGTGTACTTTGGGATTTCTCAATTATCATTTTTATTAATACCTAGGTTAATTTCATTGTGGTCTGAGAGCAAACATTGTATGATTTACATTCCTTTTTAATTTGTTAAGGTGTGTTTTAAGACCCAGAGTGTGGTCTATATTGATGACTGGTCCATGAGAGCTTGAGAAGAATGTGTATTCTGTTGTTGTTGAATGCAGTTTATATTTCTCAATTATACCCAGTTGACTTATGGTGTTGATAAGTTCAACTATGTCATTAATGCTTTCTTTCTTTTTAGATCTGTCCATTTCTAATAGAGGGATGTTGAAGTCCCCAACAATAATAATGGATTCACCTATTTCTCCTTGCAGTTCTATCAGTTTTTGCCTCATATATCTTGATACTCTGTTGTTAGGTGCATATACATTAAGGACTGTTATATCTTCCTGGAGAATTGACTTTCTCCTTTATTATTATATAATGCCCTTCCCCCCCATTTTTAATTGTTGTTTTATTACAGTTGTCCCATCTTCCCCCCATTGCTCTCCCTTGCCCCCGCCCACCTCCCCCTCTCCCACATTCAATTCCCACCCTGTTGTCCACATCCATGAGTCCTTTATACTTGTTCCTTGACTAGACCCTTACCCTACTTTTCCCCCTTCTCCCACATACCCCTCCCCTCTGGTCACTGTCAGTCTGTTCCTTGTTTCTATGCCTCTGATCCTATTTTGCTCATTTGTTTGTTTTGTTCATTAGGTTCCTGTATTAGGTGAGATCATATGGTATTTTTCTTTCACTGCCTGGCTTATTTCACTAAGCATAATACTCTCCAATTCCATTCACGTTGTCACAAAAGGTAGTAGTTCCTTCTTTCTTGCTGCTGCCTAGTACTCCATATAATGCCCTTCTTTATCCCTGAGAATTTTCCTCACATTGAAGTCTGCTATGTCTGAAATTAATAAAGCTATTTCAGTTTTCTTTTCATTAGTGTTAGCATGGCATATTTTTCATTATCCATGTACTTTTATCTATAAGTGCCTTATATTTAGTTGGGTTTCTATAGACAACATACAATTGGGTCTTGTTTTTTTATCCATTCTGACAATGTCTTTTAATTGGTGAATTTGGACCATTGAAATTCAAATGATTATTGAAATAGTTGGATTAATAGCTAACATATTTTTTAGTGTTTTCTATTTGTTACCCTTGTCCTTCATTTCTGTTTTTGTCTTCTACTCTTCTTCTGCCTTTTGTGGTTTTAATTCAGTACTTGATACGTGATTGTTTCTTTCTGCTTTCTCTTTTCCTCCCTGGTACTTCATTTTGTCCTGACAAAATCCAGTCTAACTTCCAAGGCCATTGCCAAAATCACATAGCTCCCGAAGCTACATCTGGTAGATAACATTTCTTCCCGCCCTGACCTTCCCATGTACACTGTTTTACTAGTTCTATGTTACTTATCTTGATGAGTTTTATTATAGTTACTCATTATATACTAAATTCCCTACCAGGCTGAGGGTTCTTTGAAAGGAGGACTGAGGTTTTTCATCTTTGTGCTTTGGAACCTAGCTCAGAGCCAAGTACAGAGAAAATAAATATTTGTTCAATGTAACTGAAGTACTAAATAAGGGTGGTACACATAAAAAGTCCCATAGTGCTTCCAAATGGAAAGATCAATGTGGTTTGAAGTAGTCAGGGAAGGCTGGATGGGCCAGAGGGGAGAGGTCCTTGTAGAAGAAGAAACAGCCCCAACTAAGGCATGGAAACGTGAGGGGCATTAAAGCAGCCTGTCCTCCTTCTTATCTCTAGGAGAATGGATAGGCAGAGAAAGTGCTCTTTACTGACAGTGGCCATTCTCAAGTGTCCAGAAAACCCTCTGTAACATGTGTCCTCTGGCTATATTTTTACTTCAATCCAACTATATATATAAGGCAATAAACAATGAAGTATGGAATAAAATGTTCTTCCCCAAATACCTCATTTTCTTTAGATTCTGCCTTCAATATAAATCAAGTGATAATCTCTGCCAACCTTGGAATTCTGTATATTTGGTCTTTTTTTACTTAATAGATATTGATTAAGCAACAATCATGGTCCAGAACTGTGTTAAATGCTGTACATACAGCATTGGATAAAATGTGATTATCAACTTTCAAAAGGCTCACAATCAAGTGGAGAAAATTAGTTCTCAGCAAATTGAAAATTTTTAATGGTCTGTGTCAATACACTCTTTCTGTGAGTAATCTCAGTATCATTATATTTTTTAGAAATTGGACAACTGCATTTACCTGAGGCTGAACATGCCTCCTTCAAGTTCTGAGCCTGGTGTAGTTAAGTGTGAAAGTCACAGAGACATGCTTATCACGTGGCTTTATAATTGTGCAGTAGGAACCCAACTTGTCTTTGCATAATACTTCAATGAGAGGAAATAGATTAATGCAAGAAAAAGAAGAGAAGTTTTAAAAGCATAGTTAAAATCATAAATTCAAGGTATAAGAGCTATAAAACTGTAACAGGCTACTATTTAAAAAGAAGAATGCAGAGTTCCTAGCAATAAAAAATAAAAGAAACCAAAATAAAATAGTAATTCAAACAGAAAATCTGAGTATCAAGAATGATATGACCACACTTTACTACATAAAGCTAAAATTGAGCAGAGATTTTTACAAAATACAATGCAAACAAAGTTTAAAGGAAAAGTAAGACTCATGGGTGATAGAGTGAGATCCAAAATCTATATAATAAGAGTTCTATAAAGAGATAACAGAGAAGATAGAGAAAAACAAAAAAAGAAATTCTAAAGAGTATATTTCCCTGAAATGAAGAAAGATTTAAGTGCTTAAGTAGAAAGGACATTCTAAATATTTTATAGAAATAAAGTGGGGGGCAGGGGAACACATATGGAGAAATTTGTGACATTTAGGAATAAAAGGAAAACCTTTTAAGCTTTTAGTATGTCTAAGTGTGTTTAGAGCAGGGAGTGCAAGATTACTTACTAAAGAATGATAATCAAAATGGAATTGAACTTCTTACATATAACATGGAATGCTAGAAAGCAATTGAAAAAATGCCTCTTAAGTACTGAGACAGAAGGATTTTGAACTTAAGTGCTATATCAATTAATAAATAACTCAAGTAGATTCAATAACACACTCCTCCCCCTCCCCAAAAGAAATATACATTCTTATTCCTGAAACCTATGTTTCTGTCTATGGGGGAAAAATAAGTAGCTCATCGAGGATTATGCAGGTGGGTACTAAATGCAATGACATGTATTCTCAGAAGAGAAAGCAGAGGGAGAGTTGACAGACAAGAGGAGAAAGCTACATGAGATCACGGAGGGGAAGAGTGGAGTGATGCAGCCACAAGCCAGGGATTCAGCAGCCCTCAGAAGCTGCGAGAGGCAATGACAAGACTCTCCTCTAGAACCTCTGGAGGGAGCACTGCCCAGTTGACGAATTTCAGCCCAAGGATACCGATATCAGACTTTTGGCTTCCAAAACTGGGAGAACATAACTTTCTGTTATTTTAAGCCACCAATTTTGTGATAATTTATTAGAGCAGCCACAGGAAACTGACACAGGGAGTTATTACCCACGTTCTACACTGGAAATTTCAGATGCAGTACACACAAATGAGCACCTTGTCTATGATAGCTCGAAGGTTACCAGAAAGTCTAAAACACGATTTCAAAGCCAAGCAGACATAGAAATCCCAAAATTCAGAGCAACATGAAATGAACCCCATATTAAATTAACATATATCAATAACTAGCAAAATTGAAGATAAATACAGATTTGAACCAACTGTATTTAATCAGAACATTTTCTATTTGAATCGTCCCTCTCTGTCCTTGTATTGTTTTTAAATCTTCAATTGAGGATATGTTTATTGACTTGAAAGAGAGAAAGAGAGAGAAACATTGATGTGAGAGAAAAACATTGACTGGTTGCCTCCTGTATGTGCCTCAATCAAGTATCAAACCTGCAAGATTTCTTGTTTGTTTGTTTGTTTGTTTTGGTGTACAGGACAATGCTCCAACTAACCTAGACACCTGGCCAGGACTTTCCTCATATTTTAAAGTCATGGGATATCCATACCAACATCTAGGATAGAATTATTCCCCAAAATCCTTTTGGCAGAACTCTTCATTGTTCCAGTCTTCATGTTTAGTGAAGTAGTGGAGTGGCCAAATATCACAATGGGAGTTCAAACCATAAATGTATTATCAGTAGATTTCAACTACCCACTCTCCTGATACATTTAGCATTTTCCTTCCAATATAGCAGTAACTTCTACTATTGCTTTTTAAGGCACATACGTATACTGGAACTCACAATAAATACTCCTTTAGAAAAAGGAACCAAGGATTACACAGTAATGGATACTTACTACAGGTGGCCCCACTGTACATAATGCTATAATAAATCAACCAAGTCATTATTTCACAGTACTCCACTGTACTTGACATAGACCATTCTCCATCTTTACAATGTCTCTTTACTTTAATTAATTCCATATATTAGGGGAGCTAGAAAACAAATGATACATTTTAAGCGAATGTTAGGCATGTCCCCAGCATTGTACTATGTAGTAGAGTATATACAAAAATAGTAGGAAGGGGGGTCCTGCCAGAGGAAACTTACCATATGCTTTGGGAGAGAAAACTCCACACAACAACTGGAAAACTATGTTAAAGAATATCCAATGAAGTGCTAAAACTACTATGGTGCTTCATTTCCCCTCTCCTATACAAATAAAGACACCTAGAACATAAGGACTACATCCAATCTTTTCTTTTTTTTAAATTGTTGTTCTGTTACAGTTGTCCCATTTTCCCCTGTTGCTCTCCTCTGTCCCACCCATCCCCTTCTCCCACAGTCAGTCCCCACCCTGTTGTCCATGTCCTTGTGTCATTTATACCTGTTCCTTGACTAGACCCTTCCCCTTCTTTCCCCCTTTTTACCCCTTCTCTCTCCCCTCTGGTCACTGTACATCTGATCTTATATGAAGTTAAAGCTCCTTAACAGATTTTATTCAGTTTCAACTTGATGCAATTTATTAATTCATATAATGAAAAATAGGCCTGTCATGTATATTGACTAGAACATGACTAGGACACTCCCATTAGTTTGTCTGCCCTATACTCTCCTTGGAGATGGGGCTACTTGGAAGTTGTAACTGGTGGGTTGCTTAGGGAACATACTCAGTGCCAGGGTAGTTATGTTTGATGGTGTCAACCATGACAGTCCTTCCAGACAACTCTCTGTGGATGGCTCACTTGACCTTACAAAATCAAAGAAAATCACCTTTCTTTTAAAGTTGTACGCACCACCCCAGCCTGAATGGGTGTGTCTAAATCAGAAGAACTTTGTCCTCTAAAGCTTTGCTGTAGCTCTCCTAGCCATATGTTAGCATTCTAGGTAATGCAGGTGCTTTCAGGAGCTGATCTAGGAGTCAAACATCTCATAGGAAGCAACCTTCAAACACAGGCTGGAAAGAAGCATACCAGCTAGAAACCTTTTTTTTTTTAGAAGCCTTTTCATTCCAGGTCTGAGCTACCTTCACTCCTGCTTGATAGCAGGACAGTTTAGCTCACATGGTGAAGAGCAGTGCACGTTCCTCTAGAACATCACATTATTTATTGACTATCTGCCTCACTCACATCTGTGAGGTGTGGAAACTCACCAATGGTTTACAAAACCATCAGTCTTAAATAATGCCATCCATCACAAAATGGAAAGGAGTGATCAACATTCCTTCAAGTGCAATGCATTATACGAGGGTCAGCAAGTGGGAGTCATGGTTGGCAACACAAATGTTGGCCTCGGGTAGCAAATCCATCCTTCCAGCTGTTCTGATCCATATGGGTTCAATGAACCACAGAGAGAGAGAGCAGCCTCCTTATTGGGAGTATCTGCTGTAAGTCTGCCGTCCAAACCCCATCATAAAACAACTATAAGGTCAGCTGACGACCATTTATCTAAACTTCATCTGGTAGCCAACTGCTGACAAAGAGGAAAACATGCACATTAATGAGCAGACAGATGTGATGGGGGAAATTAAGGTGTTCTTGTCTTGAGAAATCAAAGATTTAAAATGTAGGAAAAAATTAAAGTAATTTAGTCATTAAGAAAAAGCCAGATGGGAAACCACTAGTGTTATTTTCCCTGCTAAGCACGTACCAGTGCCGTCTCCCATAGCCCTGGCACCCCATTTCTTACAACGTATAGCTCTTAGGATTATATTCCACAACCTCTCAGTTATCCAAAGCAAGATTCTTGTTTCAATTTCTAGGGCCTAGATGAAAATTTCAAAATAGTAAGTTGTACCTCTTGTACTTGCAATTTGTATCTCAATTTTAACTTTGCCCCAGGCCAGCAAATTTTTCATTGCAAGAATTTCTCATTAATATTTGACTCATTGTCTATGTAAAAATTTAAAATATAAGATGATGTATAAGAAACTGGTATGCTTTCTTAACAGCTTTGACTTTCATTTTCTTTACCTGTAAAATGGGATCATAATAATTGTATTCCCCTTAACAAAGTGATTCTTGACCAGGGGTGATTTCCACCTCCCAGGGGACATTTGGCAATATCTAAATTCATTTTTACTTGTCACAACTTGGGGGAGGGAAGTGCTAATGGGGTCTAGTGGGTAAAAGGCAAGGAATGCTAATAAAAGTACTACAATGCTCAGGACAGCCCCCAACAAAGACTTGTCCTGTCCAAAATGTCAGTTGTGCTGAGAGTGAGAAACTTTGCCTTCATATCATGAAGTTATCACAGAGATCAAAGCAGATGCTTAGTGAAAGATTATATGAATTTAATAATAATATTTATTTTGTAGTTCTTTATTATACAACACAAATATTACTCTCACAGATTAATCATGAAGTGTAAAGGAGCAATGATTGCCAATGGAAAGAAAACGTCACTGTGTACACCGGTATTATCAACAAGACCAGTAATAACAAGTATTGGAGAGGTTGTGAAGAAAAAGGAACCCTCATTCACTGCTGATGAGAATGTCAACTGGTACAGCCACTATGGAAGACAGTATGGAGATTCCTCAAAAAATTAGAAATAGAGCCACCATAAGACTCAGCAATCCCTCTTCTGGGTGTCTACCAAAAAAACTTGAAAATATTTATTCACAAACATATATGCACCACTATGTTCAGTGCAGCATTACTCATGGTGGCTAAGACATGGAAACAACCAGTGTCCTTTCATAGAGGACTGGATAAAGAAGCTGTGGTAGATATATACAATGGAATACTACTCAGCCATAAGAAAAGATGAAATACTGCCACTTGTGACAATATGAATGGATTTTGAGAATATCATGCTAAGCAAAATAAATCAGACAGAAAAGTTAAGAACCGTATGAGTTTGACTTTGGGTGGTAAACACAGAATGCAATATACAGACGATGCATCATACAATAGAATTGTACACTTGAAACCTATATAATTTTATTAACCAATGACCCCCAATAAAGAAATAAAAATTAAAAAAAGACAAGTGTAAACCTAGAATTGTGTTGATGCAGAGGCTGCCTTAATTGCTTCACTAAAAGCTTGGACACAGGCCTTGTTCACCAAGGACACATTGCTCTCTCCACCCCAAACTCAGTGGGTCATCGCCCAGCTCTTGGCATGAGATCATGTGGGAGGCTGTTGGGTGAGCTCTGAAGCAAGGTCCACCAGGCTGGATTTATCTCCACTGGGCTGGGCAAGCAGAGTGTGAGGTATAGCCCAGCTCCCTGATCTCGCGTTATCAGGTGCTCCAAGATGAAATGATGCTGGTAAAGTGTCACTGGTAAACTCATCCTGGGGTAGGAGTTAACTAGGCAGAATAACTGGCAGAGAGGGACATGGAAGTGGGAGATAGAAAGCACAAAATTGACATTATCCCTAAAGCATCTTCCCTTGATAGTGGAGGGGAGAGGAGTTAGTGCAGGCAACTTCCCCTATGCTCCCATGTCAGTGAGCATTCTGCAGCGTGTTCCAATGAGAAATTGGAGGGCAGGGGAAGGGAGAAGCCTGAGTTCTCCCTTCCTTTTACTGCCTCTGGAGCCTGCCTGGCCATGGCTGTATCACTTCCTGGTGTCCGTGTTCATGAGACAGGTCCTCTGTGGTTTCAGGTGCGCCCAGGCCCTGAGCTGTGGTAACACCCCTTCCTCCTGTCTAGGAGTGTAGCTTCCTGCTGCTAACTTCAGTGTTAACTTCCCATTGTCTTCTTATCTTTTCCGTTCTCCTGGTGCCTGTGCAGCCAATGCCCTGCACTAAATTCCCTCTGATTTAAATAGAGTGGTGCTGGCCCTGGCCTGGTAGCTCAGTTGGTTAGAGCATCATCCCAATATAGTAAGGTTGCAGGTTTGCTCCCTGGTCAGGACACAAACAAGAAGCAACCAATAAATGCTCCAATAAGTGTAACAAAAAATTGACATTTCTCTCTCTCTCTCAAATAATCAATGAATATTTTAATAAATAAATAACATGGACTACCCCCCCCAATGGACCTTAAGTGATATTTGTCAAAATAGAAAGTGGGGCACAAGAGTATGACACCTGGAGCTCACACAGGTATGTAGGTAGAAGAAGGGCATGGCAACAAAAGGATACAGAGTCAGCTGGCATTCACTCGCCCCACAAATAATTATTGAGCATTAGGTACAGGAATTTGGTGTAAACAAAAGAGTATACCATTTCTAACCTCCAACAAACAATAACATAAATAACTGTAAAATGATTGCTTTAATTATGATTTTTTTAAAGTTAAGAATTCTGGTGACTCAAACACACAGACACACATGCACAAACAGCACAAGTTCTTCCATCAAAATAACAGCTGAATCATGGTTCAGCTAATAATATATTGGAGAGAGAAGTCATAATTCTCTGGGTTTGTAATTTCTAATATGAATATCATTAAGCTGCTTTTCCAAACCCCCAAATAATAGCCAATCCAGCTACCTTCTACTCGTCAGAGTAATGCTTAGCAATGTATTTTTTAAAAGATTCTTTTTCAGTTTAATTTCATATATCAGAGCCAAAAAAATTAATAGGTCTTAGATTAGAGGTTTCCTGGATAACCAAGTGATCTTGTTAGTCAATCAGCTGCATATGTAAAGAAAGAGAAAGCAGTTTTAAGACTGGTCTAATGGTTCAAGACATGAAATATATTCATTATGGGAGCTGTTTGAAGGATACAGTGAAACATAAATATAACTACAAAAAACAAATTGTTGAGCCAGCTGAAGAGACTGAGAATCAAATCCTACTCACACACATTTGTATATCTCCCTTTAAAATCAACAGGCTCTACATGTACTTCTAAGAGCATTATATTTATATGTTTTTCCCATTGCTGATTTGGAGTAATTTTTTTCTACAACAATAAAAGAACAGAAGTTTATAGATTAGTTACTGTTTTAAATCTAAGTTTGTTCCAACCTACTTCATTAAATCCACAGTGGTCCCATTAAGGTTTAATTGCTGCTTAAAAAGGGAAATTGAGGCACTCATAAAGTGAATTGCTCCCTATTTGTCTTCTAAATCAGTGTCTGATTAAAAAATTCAAATTTTTTAATTCTTCACAATGCTACCCTTTCTGAAAATGCAAGAATGATCAAATGTCCTCTGTGTAATATAATACCTTTGGGCTTAATCAGCACAAGAGCTCTTCATTAAGACTCCTTTTCTAGGTATATACACAACATAAAATTCTTAGGAAAACAATAATAAAACCTCTGGTGTGGCATCGGTTTTGTTAAAAATGCAACTTTTTAAAACAGAGACAGTTAATCAGTCGCTGATTAGCAGTTGAATAATTACATTAAATATATTCACCTCAGTGAAGACTGTAAACAAAGAGATATTAAGTAATTTTTTCACAAGTCCCCTGCTGTGATACCAGCTGATCAGGTTTAATAGCAACCAGCATTTCTACTAATTTCACAAGAAAGACAGGTTGAGAATAATTTCATCTTTTAGAGCGAGTGTAAATAATCTGTTTAGCAGTGAGCTTACAACAACACCAGGTATCAACTTGGAAATGTAATTTTTGGAACTGTAGTATTTGCAAATTAAAGGATTATTATTAACTTCAGTCAATGCAGAAAATAAACTTGATTATAAGAATACATTAATATCAAATCAGCTTTGCAGATAATGTGCTCCCTGCTATATCCCAAGGTGTCTGTCTCTCTTTCTCAAGAGAACCCCCAAGGAAAACACTTTTCATTCTAATTGTATTATTTTAATATTCATTTTGTAAACAAGGCAATGTTTTTGCATGAAGGTAAAAATTCAGGTTGCTTTGTAAGTAAATCCCCAAGAAACAGGGAAATTTAAAACTCTAGTTTATTTTTAATTGATAATAAACACCAGAAGAAACACAGGCATCATGACATCATGATTTTCTTTTTATCGTTAAAAATACAACTATATAAAGAGGGGAAGACTCTGCAGTTATTCCTCTAAGGAATATGCAAACCCTGAAATGTATTTTCACACAGCACAAATACACTATAAACAAAAATAAATGAAATAAAAATTAAAATCTATGAATTTTTTTAAGTTTAGAACTTTGTATAGATATTTGATTATATTAGTTTGATTATTTATGATAGAAGCAAGAGTGAGGCCAGAAAGACATGAGTATTTTTTTAAGTGGTAAAACAGATTTTATTTGGGCACTATTACAACAGAAGGGGGGGAAACAAACCTCATTATAGAACTGGGCTCAATTCCAAGTACAACAAGGAAAAACTATAGTCAAAGAGCAAGGTTGATGGTGGTGGCATGAGTTCGGTGGACAGAGGATGGGGAAATTCTTGCCAAACTGACCTAAAAGAATTGTGGTTGAAGGAAGGCCAAGGTGATCAGACATTACCTAAGGGAATTAGTATATTTGGTCTGTTATCACAGAATACCATAAACTGGGTAGCTTATAAACAATAGAAATGTACATCTCACAGGTTGGGAGGCTTAGTACTCCAAGCCCATGGATGCAATAGATCTGGTGTCTGTCTGGTGAGGTCCTGCTTTTTGTTTCAGGAAAGGTGTTCTTGCCCTGTAACTTCACATAGTTATTTAGAGGGGTGAGGTAGCTCTCTGGCGTCTCTTTTATAATGGCACTAATCTCATTCATAAAGGCCCCATCAACATGACCTAATCACTCCCAAAGGCTCAACCTCCTTATACCATTATCCTGGGGATTGAGTTCCAACATGAAGTTTAGGCGGACACATATATTCAGTCCATATGACTATACATGAGTATTTTAATAGCTCAAAACATGGTGGCAAAGAGCAAAATTCAAACAGTTTTTTTCAGATGTAAGAATTAAGGCCCAATACAGTATTTTAAGTAATATAACTGTCCCTTCTTATAGGTGCCTTACAATTTCATAATCATGGCTATAATCTCTACTGATGATGCAGCACTTAATTATCAGAAAATAAAAATACAACATAATAGAGGAATTACCAAGTTAGGAGATCTCCAAATGTATCTGTCTTTAAAGGTAAAGATAATACAACAATAAGATGTGATAGGTAGTTTAGGAATTCTTATTTCTATTGAGGGATGATGAAATATATAAGAAAAAGTTTTCCTCTCTTGCAAATGAGAATGAAAGTAATTATTTTTGCAAAGTACTTAACACATAAGAGGAAGAAAATATTTGAACACATTTCATTTATTTCTCATTTCTCAGACTTCCACCTCTCAAGTTAGTCTTCAAAAGCTCTGCAAAGCACAGAAACTCAATTTATTACAAAAGATTAGAGCAATTCAAGAAAAGAAAATCTCAAATGTTTACAACCTGTTTAGAAAGCTTAAGAGTAGAGTTTTATCCTAGAAGATATTACTGTTCTCTATTGAAGTGGGAAGTGTACATCCTGATACCAGCATTATTTAGCACTAAATTTTGTCATAAGGGACTTATCAACACTTTATATAAAGTCACTGATGGTTTATCATCTAAAATTTTTTTCATGTCATCAGATACTGGGAATGCCATATAAATAGTCATTTATGCAATTCTTAAAGCCCAACTGGTGACTAGGAAGAAAAATAAAAACTTCAGTAAGAGCTTAAATGAGTGGAAAGGTAATGCATTTTCTACTAAAGATGATCTCAAGTATCCCAACGCCATGTATTTCCTTATGGTATCTTTGTGTGTACAAAGCCTGATTTAAAAAAAAATTATTTATATGACAAAAATGAGACCCTACAAAAAATAAAGTACTGATATTCTTCCTTTTAGCCCAAGAATGTTGAAAATTAGAGCCTTTCAGTTTGTCTTAATGAGACTTTGTGACATTGCAAAATGGGAAAAAAAACAGAACCTTTTAATTAAATTCCTAGAAAAGGAGATATTCTTCAGTAAATACTTTTTTTTCAAAATAAGTTTTATTCTTAGGCAGACTTCTCTTTTGTCTATGAAAAATTAACTGCTGTGGGAGTTACCTTCCCACTGTCAACAGAGGAGGACTGTGGCCCCTCAGTGATGAGAAACAAATGAGGGATGCCTCATGATTACCCCAGCTTACTGCCTATAGGTAGTGTCCAGGCCACAGGGCAGGAGAAATAATCTAAACAAGATCTAGTAGTGATCACGGGCTAAGGTAATGCAAACTGGAGTTTGGGAAAGAGTAGGTATCTAGAGTTAGCAGACTTCATTACTAGAGATCTGCAGAGGAGTTCTTGGAGTCTAGCTGAGTACAGATCTATCCATGAGGCCAGGAAGAAAACAACAAACTACCTCAAAGAAGTAAGCAGAGAAATTCCTGGGGCTCACACGAAACTGGGAGTAAAGGGGAGAGACCTTGTAATGCATAGGGCATCAGGCAGAGTTCTCTAAAGGGTCATACTTTAGTAGTAGGACTAAAATAGCCCTGGAATAAAGGCTGCTCTAAACCAGCCATAATGAAGTTCAAAACGAAGACTCAAAAGGTCAGACTGATTCAAATAACTTATTATTGTCCAACACTCTTTCAAATGTCTTTCAGCAGTCAACAATTTAAAATTCACAATGACTGGCATTTGATCAAAAATCATCTAGCATGCAAAAAAATGAACCATAATCAGAAGAAAAATTCTTCAATAAAAATAAGAACCATGCAGGACAGAGATGATTAATATCCACAGATGGGCTAAAAAAAAAAAAAGAAGAAAAAAAGAAAACAAAAAAAGAAAACAAAAAAAGAAAAAAAAAAAGACCCAAATGAAACATCTAGACATAAAAGACATAGTATCAGAAATGAAAATGTACTACATAGAAATAACAATAGAATAGATACTTTAGAAGAGCAATTAGAAATTGAAGATACAGGAATAAAATTTATCCAAAATAAGACAGAGATATATAAATGACTGCCAAAATCAGTGATCTGTGAGACAATATCAAGCAATCTAATATATATGAAATTAGAGTTCCAGAAAGAATAGGAAGAAGGAAAAATATTTACAAAATAATGATGAAAATTTTTCCAAATGTGACGCAAATATAAATTCACAGCTCCAAGGCGCTCAGTGAAATCCAGCCAGAATACACACACATGTTCATGCATGCGCATGCACACACACACACACACACTAACGCAACACATGAAAATAAAATTACTAAAACTAGTGATGAAATGTTAAAAGCAACCCAGAAGAAAACCTGCAATCTATACACGGAAACAAAACTGAGAATTATCAGAAACATTTCATAAGCCATGATGCAAATCAGAAGACAATAGAACAAAAATATTAAAGTACTAAAAGAAAAAAACTTGGTGATCTAGAATTCTACACCAAGTGAAAATATTAGTATATATTTAGGTAAATATAGGGCATTTGTTCTCATTTTTAAATCTCTTTAAAGATAATTAACTGTTCTAGGCAAAAATAATAACAATGCTTTGCAGGATTCAGAGCCCATATAGAAGTAAAATGCCTTAACACAACAGTACAAATAACAAGAGGAGGAAAAGAAGAGAATATTGTTATAAGGCTTTTACACATGAAGTGGTATAATATTGTTTGATAGTAGACTGTGAAAAATTAAAATCATGCATTTCAAACTCTAGAGCAACCACACACACACACACAAAAAAAAAAAAAGAGAAAAAGAAAGAAAAGAAGAAAGAGAAACTTGTGTAGTTAGTAAGATAATAGTGGAGATAAAATAGAATCATAAAAATATTTTAAAAGATAACAATAAAAGGGAAGAAAAAAAATGATAAACATATGGGACAATAACAACAAATAGCAAGACAGTAGCCTTCTGCCCAGCCATGTAAATATAAATGTAAATGGTCTGAATATTCCAATTGAAATGATGTGTTTGTGAAATTAGATAAAAATGCAAGACCCTATTACATGCCATTTACAAGAAATCCACTTTAAATACAAAAATACAAATAACTTAAAAAGTAAAAATAAAATTGGAAAGCTACTACACAAACCCTAATCAAAATAAAATTGATGTGGCCATATTAATATCAGAAAACACAGACTTCAAAACAAGGAATAAGCAGGGAATAAAGGTGGACATTTCACAGATAAAGGGATTAATCAAGAAAGCATAAAAAGTATAAATATGTATGCAAGTAAAACAGATTCAAAACTCATGAAGTCAAAGACTAATAGTACTTAAAGAACAGACCAACATTCTTCTCTCAGTAGTTGACAGAACAAGTAAACAGAAAACCACAGTAAGGATGTATAAGACTTGAACCATGCTCTCCACCAACCTGACCTAATTGACATTAATAAAACACTCCATCCAACAACAACAGAATAAATATTTTTCGAGTGTACTTTGAACATCCACCAGAATAAACCGTGTACTATGATATTGAAAAGTTTCAGTCAATGTAATAAGAATAAAATCATACAAAGTATGGTTTTTGACAATAATAAATTTATACCAGAAATCAGTTTTAAAAAATCTGGAAATCCCCCAATAATTGGAAATTAAACAACAGACTTCTAAATAACACATGGATCAAGTAATCAATTATAAGGGAAAACTTTAAAATATTTTGATAAAAATAATAAATTAAAAATATTTTGAACTGAATAAAAATAAAAATATAGCATGAAAATTAAAGATGATGCTAATGCAAACTTTAAAAGTAAACTGATAGCATTAAATGCCTATATTTAAAAAAAGAATTTCAATTCAACAACTTAAGCTTCCACCTTCTATAAAAAAGGAAATATGAAAAAAAAATTAAACCTAATGGAAGCTGGAGGAAAAAATTAATGAGGTCAGAGTAGCAATCAGTGAAATAAAAAATGTAAAAATTATAAAGATCAATGAAACCAAAAAGTTGATTCTTGGACAATGTCAATAAAATTGATAAACCTCTACCAGACTGAGTAAGAAAAAAAATGAGAGAAGACTAAAATAATAATAAGGAAATATTATAGCCAACTTTATATCAACGAATTAATCAATTTGGATGAAATTACTTTTCTTTAAAGATGGACACTACCAAAGCCCTCACAGAAAGATCTAGATAACCTAAATAGCATGGTATCTACAGTATTCCCTCACTTATTGCAGGTATTACATTCTAGACACCCACCCCCAAGATAGGTGAAAATCCACGAAGTAGGAACCTTACATTTATTTTAGTGTTTATATATATTTTAAGGCTTTTTAAACCCTTCCCACACACTTATAAACTGTTCCCAGTCCCTTCTTAACCTTTCCCACTCCCTTATTAACCTTTTCCACACTTTTATAAACACTACTTATGTTCTTAAACATATTCTACACTCTTAAAACTATATAACTTTAACAACATATGTATATGCAAAATCCCACGATATAGTGAAAAATCTGCGATAAATAATTAAATATAATATTTTTTAAAATCTCGCAATACAGTGAGGCTGCGGTTCACTTATCTAATAACATTATTAGATAAACAATGTTACAATATTATTATAAAGGTCATTTGAACCTCATGGAATCCATGTAAGGTTTTCAGATAACTCCAGAGCCCCAGAGCTACACTTTCAGAACTGCTGACCTAACACAAAGCACTCAATGGCTGTTAGTTATTTTTGTTCATAGATTCCATTCCCTATGGGTTATTGTGAGGGTCAAATGAGAGAATGAAATTTTTAAAAAGACAAAATTGAAGAACTTTCAACATGGAAGAACTCCAATCTGAAATTTTGGTGCTTATTCTTGAGTATGCATTTTCTTTCACCAACTGACAATCAAATGTTTTAAATAAATTTATCAGAGCACTGTTTTGCTATTTAATGACCTAGGACTTAATTAGTCCTCAGAAATGCTATGGAAGGATGAAAAGGAAGGAGGGAGAAAGAGGAAGGTAGGGAAAAAAAAAGGTAGAGAGGGAAGGAAGTCTGACTTTTAAAATTTCATAAAGACTTAGGGATATGTGGATGGTGATATTACTTAGCTCCTCATCCTAAGACTGGCAGGCTCTAGAAGCCTTGATAATATCCCCCAAAATGTGCAGTCACCAAACCAATATGTAGTGTCCACCAGGAAAGGAAATTCCTTAGGACTTAAAGCCCAAGAGCTACTCGAATGGCCCTTTGTAAGTACACGGTCAAGTTGGGTTGTTCCTTCTAGTGAAAAGAAATAGAAGGAATAAGCAAGATTTTCAGCACGAAAGCTGCTCTGGGTCTCATGACAATATAAAAAATATATTAGCCACAGCCCCTTCAAGAACTTAACTCAAACAAATTCAAGGGGAAGAAAAAGTATTGGTTCACATAAAATCTGTGGCTCACTTGAAGAGAGGCTTTCATTTGTCTCTTATCTACTCCTCCTCCTTTCTCTTCCCCCCTCCTTTCTCTCTCTTCTTTCATTTCATATATTCTGCTTTTACTTTTGTCTCCTAGTGTCAGTTCTTACCTGCAAGAAGTCTCAAGAGAAAGCTGTTTCCTAGCAGCTCAAACCAAGTCCTGGTTTGCATCTCATTTGCTTGGCTTGTGTTTCTCTATCCATGATTACAATTGGACGATGGTATTGAATTTGAGCGAATGTTGGTGATCCAAAATTATTTCTAACTGCCTTAAACTTATTGTCTTAAACTTCATTGGGCATTACATTACAATACTAAGACTGTTCATTTATTATTGACTACTATAAGTCAATCCATCCAAGGGATCTATCCTAGGGAATTGATCGGTATGTCTGCAGCACTAATCTGCACAAACATGAGTAGTGAAGTTTATTAAGGAAGCTGTTGGCCTGGTCATCTCTGATCTAGCAGGATAGAAGCCAAAAATAAACACCCCCCCAAACTTTGTGTATACAAGTCACTCTGTGCTCTGAAAGAAAGACATTTTTCCTGTTTCATTAAAATTTATTATATTGAACAATCATAAGGTGATTACTAGAGTCTGGCCTGTGCAATTCATTAGAGCCACAGGGAATAGAAATGCTCTCTTGCAGACTGAAGAATCACAATGGTATTTAAAGGCATCAATGTGGGTTTATTACATCTGAGTTAATTTCCATTAAGTGAGTTTCACATTTTAAAGGAAGAATGAAAAGAGAGGGGAGGAATAACCTTTTAATAAGAGCAAAAAAATTAAAATTTTTGTTTATTTATTTTTTAGAGAGAGAAGAAGTGAAAAAGAAAGAGGAAGAGAAATATCAATGTGAGAGAAATATCAATCAGTTGTTTGTTACACATGCCTGGACCGAAGATAGAACCAGCAACCCAGGCACGAGCCCCAACCAGGAATCAAATCCAGCGACAGTCCTCCCCTCCCCCTTAACCAACTAAGCCACACTAGTCAGGGCTAATAAGAGAAATTCAAAACTCAGCTAATTAAAAGAAAAATGTTTCTAATCCAGCTCTGTAAATTTGGCAAAAAAAAAAAAAAGTTGTTTTTTTTTTTTAAAGCAGATTAGCTGCTAAGCAATAAAGCTTATCTACTTCTGATCCATACTCCTGCCAGCTGCTCCTTCAAGAGTCTGGCAAAACTAGACCTTGTACAATGAGTCCACTTCTTTTATTCCTAGAGACATAGAGCCTTTTTGAACTTAGATGGTGATTTTATAAAGTGCTGTTTTATTTACTCTCAATTAATCATGCTCAACTGTAAACAAAGTGTCTGTTTCAGTTCTGCTGACAATTATCCACTTGTCAACATCTCCCTCAAGTACCTTCAGCATCTGCCTACTGCAGGAAACCTCTACATCAAAATGAGTATTTGTCTCAGTAAACTCAGGAATCCATTGGTTTCTTTAGTTCATCAGCATTCAGGATTATATTCTAACAAGCGTTACCTAGACACCACGATGAAGATGTATATAATCAGATGATAGAGGGTTTCTCAGATTTCCTTTCATTCTCTGTGTTAGCCTTTGCAAAAAGAAGAAAATGATTACTTGGGAATCCTGAGAGTGGGGCACAGGTCTGGGGCTTCAGATACTTAAAAAAAGAACAGCAGACACATGATGATAACTCTAGACATTGCTGAGAAATCTGTCTCTCCATCAGTAACATGCCACTAGACCAGTGATGTTCAACCTTTTTCATCTCATGGCACACATAAACTAATTACTAAAATTCTGAAGCACACCAAAAACTTATATTTTTGCCAATCTGACAAAAATGGGTATAATTTTTTATTTATTCACACTGGACGGCTATTGTGTTAACTGTTGTCACTTTTTAATTTGACAATCTAAGGAAAAAGAGGTCAGTGTGCCAGACTAAATAGCTAGGTGTTGCCTATTTTAAAAATTCTTGTGGCACACTGGTTGAAAATTGCTGCACTAGATCAACACCCAAGCTGTGTTGCAATTAGTGGTAATTTATGTAAGGGATGCATATGCGTTTTGTTGAGATTTCACTAAGGTTTGGAAGTGGTATGACTTTGTCCACTGCCCAAATAATCCTTTTAATTTGGGACACCTTTCTCTTTCACTTAAAATATGTAGAGAACATAGGGGTAAGTCGCTGCCAAGATCATTAGTATTTTGGCAACAATAAACTGTTTTAAAGGCAAAGCAAATGTTACATTCACTGGTTTGCAGAGAATCACTCCTGTGGTTACTGGAGCTCCCCTTGGAGAAGGGAGCCTCCCCTTACCAATTAAACTGAACACGCATGCTATATCCATTCTGTTCTTTCATCCACAAGAAAGTAGAGAAATCATATATGCCATGGTGGGGAGGGGGCGGGTTGAGCTGGGGGCGTTGATAAATCAGTCCTCTAGGAGCATGTGTGGGTTATGCGCCTAGATTTTACATCCCTGAGGTTAATTTACACCCGCTTCAAAACCCAAGAGCCTCAAATCTCTTGGCATTACTCCCTCAAAATTGAATTCCTGGGTGAGGAGTAGCGGTAAGCTCCTGCGCCGCCGGGCCTGAATCCAGGTCAGTCGAAAGGGGTCCAAAGCTGACGTCAAACAGAGAAAAATTAATCTCCTCCAGGGAAACTGGGGAGCAAGACTGCACGACCTGCTCAGGGAGGGTCCCCAGATGGCTGCAGAACCAGTTTAGGTGAATGAGAGGCGTAGGGGGTTGGCATTAATAAAGAGGTCTGCTTCGCCCCTTTCCGACCAAAGCTGATTGATCAATCTAACAGCACATAATTGATTTTAATGAGTGGGGGAGTTTCCTTCACGTTAAGGATTGCCCGGGGTCATCAGCCTCCTCAGGCGGGGACTACAGCGCAGCGAAGATCTCGGTCTCTCCTCGCCTACAAGCTTGTCGCGACCTGAGCACCCACTACGCCGCCTAGCTTTTTGGGCTCTAAAGAGCAGAGAGGTCAGAGAACCCAGATCCTGGCCGGACCGCCCCCCTCCATTTCACCTAGTAATTTATATACAATTAATTGAGATATCTCTTATACTTGATGTGTTGCAAAATTAATGCCTAATTTATGTACTTAGTCAATTAACTCTAATTCCAGCATATGTTCCCAATGCCCAGAAGGTGTTCTGTTTCCCAGGTACTTATTTTGATGTCACGAAATGCAACTAATTAATTTTACATGCATATTAATTTGGGATCTCTTTAGCAGTTCCCTTTGTGCAAGTAATTTTAATATTTGTCTTTTTAACCTTTCGGGATTGGGTGGGGGAGGTGCAGGTGGGCGTGAGCGGCATGCAGCCACAAACCCGGGTGATGCCTGAGGGGTGGCCTTGGTTTAGGATTGGGAGATCCGTCAGAGGCCTCAGTGGCCGGGGTGTGAGTGCTGCGCTCAGCAAGCCGTTAGGGGGCGTTGCAGATGCTGACCCCACCGAGTGCATTTTGCGCTCGCTTTTGGGAAACAGTTCCCCTTAGGGTCCGGAGGAGAGGTCCATAGGCGCGCAGACGGACCCTTTTCGAGTCCCCGTACAAATCACTCCAGGCCCAGTCAATCGCATTCCTGAGAAAGAGTGAGAGTCTTTCAGTTTTTCTGCATCCTGAAAGACGACTTATTTTCAGGCCAGTCCCGGGCGGCAAAAAGCTAAAGGGTTGAGCTGCAGTCCCGGCCTTTCCTCCCAGACATCCCTCTGCTCCCCGAGTGCCAGGAGCCAGAGCGCTGTGCTCGAGGAAGCTTCGGGGTGTGTGGAGCAGAGAACCACGCCTCCATCTCTGGTCGCATAATCCTCCTCCTTGCTCTTCTGGCCGGGAGCGAAGACCAAGCGGGCGAAAGTTTACTTTCCAACTTGTTGGGTGGCACCGTAAAACTTTCATCCTTTTTGGGCAAATTAATGAGCAATTTAATTAATAAAATCAGAGAGTAGTGTAAGTGCTATGATAATGAAGTTAAATGAGTGCACAGTAAAATATTCACTAATCCAGCGCATTGCCAAATACCCCCTTAATTCTGCTTAACACTAAAAGGGTTTTGAGCACCATAATGAGATTCCTCTGTCTGCTAATTAATTGACACGCTCCTGAATATTCATATGAGCTAGCACCAATACGTTCCTAATTGCACCATGGAATAGATCTCAGAGGAAAGTAAATCGCCATAGACTTAATTAAAATAATGTATTCCAGATCCAGGACGGGAGAAGATGAGACATTTGCCTTCCAGCGTGCTAAGAAAGTGGCACCTGGTTGGTGGAAGGGAAAGATATCAAACGTCGGCACCGGGCCTGAAAAAGCGAGTGGGAAGCGCAGGGAGGGCGCTCCGCTCCTGAAAACAAGCAGCGACGCTGGGTCCAAACCCTGAGGCAGGCGAGGCCGTTTCTCCCAGGAGCGTAGGTGCCTTCGATGAGGCTGCCCAATCGGAGGAAGCGGCTGCTGGGGCAGAGTCCAGGACCCCGACCCCAGGCCAGCACCCTCTCTTCCCTCCCTGCAGTCCCCCAGGCTGCTCCCAAACGCTGTCTACAGAGGCGAGTGGGGAGACGTCGTCGGTTGAGAAATTCCCCTAGTAACTTTTCCCAGAGGTTGTGGAAGACACAGCAGCCCCAACTCTCCCAAACCCCGGGTGCGATCTGAGAGAAGTCGCTGGCACTTTCCTTTGGCGGAAGGCGATATTTCGGGGAGAACACCCGGAGCCTGGGGATGCTGTCCCTGCTCCCCTGGCTTCCACTCCCACGGAAAGCGCAACCGTGTCCCTAAGTTCCTAGGCGCCTTCTCCCTTTCTTAGGGAGTCCAGGGCGGGCGTTCGTCCAGCCACGCTTTCCTCAGTGCGTGGGAGGGACAGGCAGCCTGCAGACCCTCCATCTGGGCTCCACGGCAGAGCCGTTTCCACCAGAGCCACGCAAGTGAAATACCCTCTTGTTCTTTGGGAAGACGAGGTCCCCCCACCCTTCCTTCTTTTTGAAAAAAAAAAAAAAATCACCACAGGTTAGAAACTAAAAAGTTTATTTGAAGACATACAAATGCATATTTATTATACACATGTAGGCATTAACAATGTAAATTACACCGCCAGCAGTTGCTGGTTGTTTATTCATTAGATCTTTAGAAAATCTACATTGCCTCCAGACAACACGATGATAATGTGAGATACACAAGCAGTTTACATAACCAACTTAAACGCGGAGCTCCGCGTGCCGCGACTGGACTTGGAGTCATCAACAGGTCGTGTGGATCTGGACGCGAAGTTGCCAATCCTGACCGAAGATCATCTAGAGAACCTATGAGGCCTGAGGCTCCCTCTGTCTTTTCGCAAAGGGCGAAAGACGTGAAAAAAGAAAGATAGGACTCATTTTGTATGATTAATCTATTTTACCCCGTTTATGTGTACTTTTTTTTTCCATTTAAAGAAAAGCGGGTGAAAGAGGATGAACAGATGGAATGTAAAGATCAATAGCCTCCCCAAGCTCTGGATATTCCAGAGCGTGGGTTAAAAACTGTCTACCCAAACTGCTGGGGGGTGGTATGGGGATGCAGTGAGAGGTGAGAGGTTTTCGTTACTGCCAGCGTGGGAAGACTACCTTAGTTAGAGAAGCCATCAGCTCCACCAATCAAATAGCTACGACCACCACAAACAAATGATAGGGGCGCCAAAGAAAATCACCTGCTGGACCAGCCTTTTTGGAATCACTAACTGCTCTGTGGTTCTGGATTTACCCGAAAGCTAGAGAGGACAAAGCACTTTAAGGGTAAAATGGCAGCGCAGATTTAACATTTATTTAAATACATACATTTGTACATGTATATATTTTTCAAAGTCTTACCTAATAAAAATATTAAAAATGAAGGAGGCGAAAGTGAGAGATTGCTTACTAGGGTGGCTGGTGTTGGGGAAGGGAAGGGGAACGGTGAGTAATGTCAACCACGATAAGCGCTAGAGTCTCCTAAAACTGCACGGATACTTTGAACGGTCGAGTTAATAATCGATCCCACGCTGGGGAGCCACCGACTTGTCATGGGTTACCACTAACCCGCTGAAGTGTGCGAGTGGTGGGGTGCAGGGAGGGGATGTTTGAGTTTTGTGTTTCCCTCCCTCCTTCCCGCCCTTCCAGGTGGGTAGGTTGGGACCTAAGTAAGCACAGCTGATCAGGACATTCTGCATTGCTGGAAATGCGGCTCGTTTGTTTGCAAAAGGACCTAAAACCTGGTATTCATACCACTGCGAAATTGAAACCAGAATGTGAGGAAAAAAGAATGAGAGTAGAGAAGGAAAGAAAAGAGGAAAGGAGAGAAATAGAGGCACACAGGAGGCGGTGGATCTGTCCTAGGGCAGTGGTAAGCCCTCAGGCAACCTGGTTCCCCTAAAGCTGGTCAATATACAGTGACCCACCAAGAGTGAGCAAACTGAACTCCCAAAGCAGGAGCGGTGCTGAGGTCTAGGGCACGCGTCGTGGGGGTGCGGTGGGGGAGCGTAAGGGGACAGGAGTTGGCACTCCGCGTGGGGACCGATGAAGTGAACCCCTTGTCATAGGTGAGACCCTCTGAATGGAAAGACCTCACTGTCCAGGGGAGGCGACCGTGGGGCAGCGAGTCCAGCCCTGCCTCCTAGCGATTCTTGGGAGTGGGGGGGAGGGGGAGGTCGGCCAGTAAGGATCAGCCGCTTTCTTTCTTTTATTTCTTTCTCTTTCAAACCTGCTTTGTGGGTGGCAGCTCAGCGGGGGGCACATGAATACAAAAAAAAAAAAAAAAAAAGCCCAAACAGAGAGAGAGAGAGAAAGAGACAGAGAGAGGGGAAGGAAGAAGGGAGGGAGGGAAGGAGAGAGAGAGAGAGAGAGGAAGGAGAGAGGGAGAGGGACAAGAGAATCAAAGAGCTTTAACCTTCCCAAGAACACAGTGACTTATATCTAAATGTTGTTGTGGTCTTCAGCAAAACCTGCTTCTGCCATTAAGAAAACACATACTGTACACGACAACTGGGTTAAGCTCTCCTCCTTGTCAGCCTGAACAAACAAAGCAGAAGAGAGGGGTTTTAAGGCTGGAGACCTACAGGTTATCTGGTTTTGAAACAAATTAACATGGAAGAATGCACCAACAAATATTATGGGTGCAAAATATTCTTCATTTCAGATATCTTTAGGCCCCCCCAACTGGTTTTACTCAAATTTATGAGCAAAGTAGTTAGCCTACTCCACAGGATTTACCTTAATATTCTGTTGCATTCATTATCTTTTTCTATACTCTGGATAATACATTCAAAGGAGGTTAAAACATTTTTTCCCACTTACTAAAAGCTTTCAAACACCTTATAAAGCTAAAAATCACCTTCCTGTTTCTGCTTTCCTCAAATTCCTCCAAAACATAACATTTTAAGAGTGCGTGCCTAGCCAGAGGTACTGATCCCAACCCCCACCCCCAAGATCTGAGCAAACAAGTAATTCCTGACAAAGAAAATTAATATGAAAAGCATAGGGTAATTTTCTCCCCCTCCTCCCTTAAAAAGAAAAAAAGATTCCTTGCTCCACCCCGCTATTAAACAAAACACAATACCTTTTTCTGGGTGGTACTGCACAGAAGTTGATTCAGTTTTGACAATGTTGTTTAGCTATCATTTGCTATTTTGAATGAATGGGAGCAATCCCCCCTTTTACAACATTTGTTTCCTATTATGGAGAGGTGCAGCAGTTGAGGGCAGACATGTGAAAGTGGCTGTTTGATTCTCTTTTTCATCCCCCTGACCCTGCTTTTGTCCCTCCTCACCCTGGGAATGTCACGCCTCGCTACTTCACTTTGAGATGCTCGAGAAAGTGGCTTTGTTATTCCCTTTTAGACATACACGAAATTGTTCTCATTCCCCTCGCTGTAAAAGATACTTCACATCGGGACTCGGTTCACAAGTGCAATGCAATTTGGCTTAGTCCAACCTTTGTTCTGCTTGTACAAATGAGCGAACAGTGCACACATTATACAGTTGATCTACTGCTGTCTTAACCCCAGAGTTAGGGGCTGGGAGAAAAGCAAGTTAATCCCTTCAATACCAAGGTGGCTTTAGCAATATTTCCTCCAATAATAATAATAGATTTGAATTGCTGCTTCTATTTCACACAGTGCAGAGCAAAACTTGTGGGGAGGGTTTAGCAAAAACAAAATCCTTCCACCAATCTTTTGCAAATAACTTTTCAGACAAATTCATTTGTAGGTTTGCTAATGCTCGATTTAAAGCCATGCTATTGTCTGTGCAAGGAGGGATGGGATTTGGAAACTAAGGCTTTAAAGCCTTGAAATCTCAGAGCAAACCAGAGCAAGCAAAGACCAAATAGTATTTAGCAAACTGATTCTAAAGAGAGCGCATCATGGTGAGCAGGGCAAGAGTTGTTTTCACAGGCATTGAAATTGCCTGCTCACTATGGGTGGGGGTTGGCATTTCTTGGGGTTGGAGGTCTAGCAGGACCTGGCACTTAACACTGGCTACTGTTTGTTTTGTGCTTGAGGTGGAGGGAAAACTGAGCCTTTCCTACTCTCCAGATTACAGTGGCTGCTTTGGAAACACTTCTGAAAGGTGTGAAATGTTGCCACTCACTTTCTCCCAATCCCAAGGAAAACAAAGATTTTTAACAGTCAGGCCTTAGTAGGTGAAAGGGGCTAAAGGGGGAACACTCCTGAATCTACCCCACCCCCAGAATGGATAGGAGTGAAGAGTGAGGAGGTAGAGATTCTTGGCTTTCTTAGAACCCAGTAAGATTGGACCATAGGAAGAACTGACTTTAGGTGGCATACTCCTCATCAAAATTTTCTTTTCAACCTCCCTGTTACATTAAGGTCCAAGCTCCAGGTAACCTAGTCATCAATAAGTATAATACATGACTCCAATTTTCCCTGGCAGACATTCTTTCCTACTAGTTGGGAAAATAGGTGTGCTCCTTCGGGAAGTCTGGTGTGGGGGGGGGGGGCAAGGGGGGGCCGGGGGAGTAGAGCACTGAGGGGTGCTGATGAAGAGGTGGGAGGAAGGAAGAAGCAGAGCCTTTCACTGGCAGTTGGCCCTTGTTAGCAGAGTGCACAGTGTGTCCTCTCCCTGCTTCTCTTTCTTGGGTAGTGTGATTTCCCGCCAGAGTGGTGGACGTGGCCAGGCAGTGTGGCCCCAAACTCCCTGGGCAGGGGTTGGAGAACCATGGCCCAGAGGTTTTCCCTGATACAGTGCCCAACTGGGTGGGGGGTCGTCTCTGGGGCCCATGAACCCAAAAGACTGAAAGACCATTGGGTCCTGTTGCTACCAATTTGGAGAACTCACAGAGCAGGTTCTCTTTGCTCTCCAGATCCGTAACGGCAGAGCCAGGCTGTGCCACGCGGGTGTGCTGATGGTAGATATGCAGATTTTGAAGACAAACAGCCTCTAGAATACGCAGAATGACTTTAAAAAAAATTTTTTAATTGACCACTGACAGGCTGAGGGAGTTTGTTTTAGTGCCCAATACCCGGAGAACAAAATCCTTTTGAAAGGAAAGCTAAGTCATTTCACACCACCCAAATACAGATCTGACGAAGAATGACGGATCGGACAAAGCCCTCAGTGCGGTAGCGCGGGTTCCCAGAGACAGCGGAGAACTTGGACAAATGCGGGAGGCGTCCTGGAAAGGTGGGCGGGCCAGAGGAGACCCTCAAACCTGGAATCTCTGCCATGCCAGCCTTCAACCTTCTCCCTCCTCCACCCTCCCAGCACATTTCACAGCCCATTTGGTAGAGAAGATGGAAAAAGTGGATAGGGGTGGAGGAGTGAATCGAAGAAAAATGAGGAAAAAGGGTGCAGTAGGAAAGAGGAAAGAGAGGAGAGAGGAGAGACTCAGAGTGGGGGCTGTGGGTGGGGTGGGGGAGAGACTCCAGGAGAGGGAAGGAAGGACATGAGGGAGAACGGAGGAGAAGAGAAGGCTTAGCCCAAACATTCCAGGCAGCGCTGAGTTCACTTTCTGAGAGGGGAAAGCGGGTATTGTTTTTGGTGCCTAGGAAACCTGAGGAAGCTGCTGGGTACTTTCCCTCCACCCCAGCTTGTCCGTGTTTGGTAAATATTAACAAACCAGGGCGCATTACTTTCTGGCGTATGGAAGGAAAGGCCGGCTGGCCAGCCGGCTCCGGATGGTTTGCCTCTCCCAGAGCCCCCGCCCCCAAACGCTAGCCCCACTGTTCTTACACACACACACACACACACCTGCTTGACGGCAGAAGGAATCAAAATCAATATTGTATTTGTCACCTCTCTGTCTCCTTTTTACTCCCTCCGCAGCCCGGTGCCACTGAAGCGAATTGTGGATTTATGGAGGGAAATTAGCATAAATTATTACAAAATCTGTAGCCGTGTGTGGTCCAGCTTGTGGGAAAAGAAGCTATTGCAAACTCACCAAGCAGAAAGGTGGTCAGTGGTGGGCTTCGCGGAGGCGATGAATGGCTATTGCACGAAAGAGATTTCCATTTCGTTTGCACATGGGTACAATTGACTTACGTGTGTTTTATACAGTTTTCCCAACAACTCCCTAAGCCTCTGGGTCGGATGTGCCCCCTCCCCAAAGCTTCTGTTTGTTTTGGGTTCTGTATAACAGACTGATGCACCTTTCAAGATTTCTGTAAAGTGCTCTCACCCCCACCCCCCTTCTTCATAATAGTAGTCTTAAAACTCTGTAAATAGCATGCAAACCCTCCTCCCCTTCCCCTGGGCTTTGCAGATCTTTAGTAGGAACGAAGACACAATGTTGTAGCAAATGACCTGTTTTAAATGGGCATCTCATAACTCCTTACCCCACCCAAAGCAAACTTGTGCTATTAGGTTCGATTTTCTTAATTAACGCTGGGCAGAAGCAATGAACCTCACTGCCCATCCTCACCCTAACCACTCTGAAGACTCATCAGGCACAAATTCCTACTTGTATACTTGCATGTCCCAGACTTGGTGGTGACAACTTTCCTGGGGAGATGGACAAAGATTTATTCCAACTTGGCTTTTTTTTTTTAACCCAACTGTTTCCACTCTTAGAATTTAGTTAATCTTCTATTTACTCCAAGCAGTGATTTTGACAGCCATACAAAGGCCCTTTTCAAGGCAACAAAATGCCAATTGTTAAAACAAGAAAACATTTCTCCCCCCATCCCCCACACTTAACACATGCAGGGGCGTGCACACACACACACACACACACACACACACCTGGTAGAGAAAATATTCCTGGTTGTCACTGGGGGAACACAGATCTTTCTCTGCTACCGTTCCGTACCCCGAATCTAGTCACTCAATATTTTTTCTATATTCTATATATCAGTATGTACATATTTGCTAAGAGGCTTCTAAAAATTCTTGGAGATTTTGATACTGGTACCTCTCCTCCCAGGAGCGCTCTTGTCTCGCGCACGGGAGCATCCTCTGTTTTGTACTCCGAGACCAGCTTTCTGGAGCAGGAAATCTGAGGACCAATGTCTTTCCCTCTGGGAAACACAAGTCCTCACTACTGTTCATCATCAGGGGTCTCTCAGGCTCTTGGGATCCCCAATTTCTCCCATTCTAGGACCCGCAAGCCCAACTGGACCACACCAAGGAATGCCCAAAACACTGCACCACCTAAGAAGCAGAAGCCTACCCAGCTCTGCAGAGTACAGCCGTCTCCAGCCAAACCACTGCATAGGTTCCACGAGTGTCTGGCTGGTTTAGCAGCAGAGGGTTCATCTGCCCTTCACAAGCCTTGCCCCTAGAAACAGGTCAGCACCCCTCCCCCACCTCCTCCTCCTGGCTATTTTTTTCCGAATTAAGAAGGTGACATTATTCTTTTCCTCAAGCACTTCTGTTAATATTGAAAAACGTGCGCTTGCATCTCAAGCGAGGCAGCCCAGACACGAGAGCCATTTCAATATTAATGAAATTGTTTAATCTCCTAAATTCATCGTGTTTAAGTTACGTTTTGGTGAGTTATTGACCAACTCTGAAACTGTGGTTAATGGAGGTGGGGGGGGGCGGTGCATGCGCGCGCCACGCACTGGAAGATTTTTAAAAAAATGCTAACCACAAATAGCTCCCCTGATAATGCTCTAATGTCACTAAAAGTATCAAAACTTCACACTGAAACTCTCCCACCACACCTACCACCACCACCACCACCTCACATTTCCCGACTGAAGATGATTCAGGGTGGGCTCTATGTATTGAGTTTTAACAACGCGGTAAAAGAAATTTGTCTTCAAGGTTGAAGAATGGACATGCATGCAGGTGGGGTGGACTCACTATTTCACAGCAACCTGACGATGATGAGAACAACGATGACTGTGATGATGATGATGATGATGATAACTCATTGAACCTCCTGAGATAAATCCAAACAGAAGGGAGCCTGCTGCCACGCACTAGCAAGGGTGACCCTGAGGCATATCACACCCTCTTCTCTCTCTCAAAAAAAGTTAAACTCACTGGTCTTTGCAAGTCTAGAAGGTATTCCTGTTTTAGTGGGCCGTGGGCAGCTTTTGCTGGGCTCTCTGAACCCCAAATATGTTCTCTTTATACAAAAAGAAGGTGGGGGGGGATAGGAGAAAGTTCCAACTGTCAAATGCAAACTTCCAGGCAACTCCCAACAACTAAAGTTTCAAACCACCTGGGAAAAGCAAGAGACCCTGCAGTTCATCTGGTGACAAAGTGTGTCAAACAAGCTGGGGCCCTCCCCAAGTCTGCACACCGTCTGACTCAACAGTTTTCATCCAGTGTCTAATAAAGTTCCTAGAGAACTTTAACAGTGAAGACTTAGCCTATTCGACCAGATACACTGTTTTAATTTTTTTTAATTGGTCAATACAATTAGGTTCAAAATGTGCTCTTTCAGGGCTGCCGGACTATATTTTTTGTAAGCATTTTTAAAAACCCATCACTTAAAACTACACACACCCATTATGCAGAGCCAAGGCAGCAGCCTAGGTAGGTCAAGTCAAACTTTGACTTGCCTCTTGGAGGACTGGGGCGGGGAGGAGGGTGCATTTTTATTATCACAGCCCATGCACCAGTCCTGGGTAATGTCAAGCTCAGGAAAAGGGTCAGCTTCAGAGGAAAGCAGTGCCTGAAGTTAGCTAGTGATACAAACCCGATACAATGCGGAGGAAATAGAATACCCCAGCCAAGCAATTTCCATGTCAGACATCATCTGCACAGCAGTTCGGTCTGTGAACCGGAGTGGTTGCCTGAATCCCTGCTCCACGGCCGCCACCTCCTCATACCTTCACACCGCACACCCTGGCCAGCGCGTCTCGCTCCCCGCCGGTGGTCGAGGCTCTTCCCTGTCGCCCAGTCTAGAGCTGGAAGTGATTCTTATTGGCCAAGGTGTCCATGTAAATAGGTGTGAAAGAAACCGGAGCTAGCCAGGCTCTCCCTTCCAGCTCAGTTCCCTCCTGCCACAGCCCCCTCCCCCTCCTCTTCCTCCTCCTCCCAAGGCGTTTGTCATATGATAGCTAAGAAGTGGCACATTAATGAAGCGCCGCTACAGGGGTCTTTTCTGCTCCTGTCACCGCTTAAAACTATCAGATGGTTCGAGGGAGGACATGGAGGCAACCACCTAGCTCAGCGTTGCTGCGGAGCCCACAGCAGCGCCCTCCGGAGCCCTGAGGCCGCCGCTGCCGCCGTTTGCGCCGGGATTCCGTAGCGGAGCTCTGCCGCCTGCGGAGCGCACGGCCAGAAAGCGCTGCGGAGTTGAGCTGAGGCGCTCAGAGACTTTCGGAGCTCACCCTAGACAGGACACTGCGCCCCCGCGGCGGGCTGGGAGGGAGGCGGCAAGCAGCAGCGCCATCCCGGATGCGCACGCTCAACTTGGAGCAACTTTAAGGTGAGCCTCTCTCGGGTGCACCCCAGCCCGGGTCCCTGGTCCAGTTCCGGCTTATTTCCATGTTACTCTTGCGCCGCTCGCCCCTCTGGCAGAGTCCCACTCTGCACGCAAAGTTGCAGACCAAAGAGCCCCGGCGCTGGCTGATCCAGCGCTGCAGCCCCTACGCTACACATCCCAAGTTTGTACTCGGCCTGGCTGACCTCGTGGTGTCTGTCTGTGCATCCATGCCCTCTCCCCTTGTCTTTCCCGATTCTCAGATCTGAGCAGCCACCGGCCCGCCTGGACCAGAGCAAGAAGGGGGCAGACAAGAAGATGCCTCGGCCCGGCCGAAACACGTACAGCGACCAGAAGCCGCCCTACTCGTACATCTCGCTGACCGCCATGGCCATCCAGAGCTCGCCCGAGAAGATGCTGCCGCTGAGCGAGATCTACAAGTTCATCATGGACCGCTTCCCCTACTACCGGGAGAACACCCAGCGCTGGCAGAACAGCCTGCGCCACAACCTCTCCTTCAACGACTGCTTCATCAAGATCCCGCGGCGGCCAGACCAGCCGGGGAAGGGCAGCTTCTGGGCGCTGCACCCCAGCTGCGGGGACATGTTCGAGAACGGCAGCTTCCTGAGGCGCCGCAAGCGCTTCAAGGTGCTCAAGTCGGACCACCTGGCGCCAAGCAAGCCCGCCGACGCTGCTCAGTATTTGCAGCAGCAGGCCAAGCTGCGCCTGAGCGCTCTGGCCGCCTCCGGCACGCACCTGCCGCAGATGCCCGCTGCCGCCTACAACCTGGGCGGCGTGGCGCAGCCTTCGGGCTTCAAGCATCCCTTCGCCATCGAGAACATCATCGCGCGCGAGTACAAGATGCCTGGAGGGCTGGCCTTCTCCACCATGCAGCCCGTGCCCGCCGCCTACCCTCTCCCCAACCAGTTGACTACCATGGGCAGCTCGCTGGGCACTGGCTGGCCACACGTGTACGGTTCCGCAGGCATGATCGACTCGGCCACCCCCATCTCCATGGCCAGTGGCGATTACAGCGCCTACGGCGTGCCGTTGAAGCCGCTGTGCCACGCAGCGGGCCAGACGCTGCCCGCCATCCCAGTGCCCATCAAGCCCACGCCGGCCGCAGTGCCCGCGCTGCCCGCGCTGCCCGCGCCCATCCCCACCTTGCTCTCGAACTCACCCCCCTCGCTCAGTCCCACTTCCTCGCAAACAGCCACCAGCCAAAGCAGCCCCGCCACTCCCAGCGAAACGCTCACCAGCCCGGCCTCCGCCTTGCACTCAGTGGCGGTGCATTGACCCGAAGTGGCCGGCGCCCCCGCTTGTTCCTCTTCCCGCTAGCTCACTTGCCTTCCCCGGCTCCCGGTCCTGCCCTCCTTGACCTGAGACCGCCACCCTAACGTGTCAATTGCATCTTTGGCCAGCCATCTCTCTTCCCCATGAGAACTTTGTTTTGGACCCAGGAGACAAAACACAAACTTGCAGATGGGCCTGGAGGCACTTGGGGGTTGTCCTCTCCTCCACTAGAGGGGAAGGCAGGGGGGCATCTGAGCCTGGGCGACCCATTACCGGGGCCCCCGAAAACCCTCCCATTTAAGAGGCAGGGGAAGTCCTGCCTCGGGCCTTTGCGGAGAGAAGGGCATCTTCCCTCCGCCCGCACTGGCCCGGCTCCGGCCTCCACTGAGTTCCATGACCAGAGAAACCGTCTCAGACGTTTCCTCGAACAGATCCCGCCGGAGGGCCGCAGCATCCCAGCGGAGGGGCCCAGTCCCTCTGTTCAAGTCTCGGGAATCTGCTGCGAAAAGAGACCACTAATCTTCCTACCGCGCTCGCCTCCGCCCATCTGGCAGGGGCTGGGCCGAGACCGCAGCTTCCCGGAGTAGCGGGCCTGCCTCCCCGCCACCGCAGAATTTTTTGTTTTGGGTTTTGTGTCCTGCAGAGGCTCCAGGCGCTGGGGTTAGGGGAGAGGCTGCCAAGCTGGGAAGGGGACACTTCTCCTCAACACAAGCAGAACAAAACTAAAAGTAACCCTGTATTGTTTACAAAGCGCCCGGTAAAATGTAAACAGTGAACTTGAATGTGTTATTGCTTGGCGGGCGAGCGGGCAAAGCCCACTTTACAAGTACCTGTTGTAATGTGAATGTTTACTCTTCATTTCTGGCCAGGTTTAAGGGAGGGAAGGGGGGATGGGAAACTTAATTGGGATGTTAACTTTCTGATTACTTAGAGACCTTTTGAGCTATTTATTTTACTGTTGGAAGGGGGGCGGGGAGAAAATAAAATAAACCCCAACTAAGAAAGCATCAAGGGCAACCCTAGAAGAATTTAGATAAGCTGACTGGTAACTTGAAGGAAATGTCACGGGATAGGTCTCCCAGGGACAAGTCCTTCCGTTTGCTACAAGAATTTTCCCGAGAAGCTAAGGGCTGCAAAGAGGTGTAAATGCTTGTGAATAGGAATGATTATACACTGTGTAAAATGCACTTTTGTTTGCTATATTCCTTTAGAGTCTTAGGTAATTTGCTGAAAAACGAACTGTTGTTCTGGTGTGACCTGCTTACGTTAAAAAAAAAAGTTGTAGTGTTATCAAAGCTGTAAATTTTTTACCTTTTATTTTGTTCCTCCCTGTGTAAAGTTAGCATGGCATTTTAAATATTGATGTTCTTGATCCCAGCATGCCTGTTTTAAGACGAAGAATTTTAAAAAGGTGTCTACATTAAATTATGAACCCAGTCCAAATAATATTTTCTCATTAAAATATGTAAATTCAAATTTTATTTTTTGTGTTTTTGAAGAGTTTCTGCAAACAATCTCTTTACAAAAGGCAGATATAGTGCTTCTCTAAGCATGATTTCTGCAGTGCATTGTGTGAGTAGTTTGTTCATATCTTATTTTTAAAGCAGTCAAACCTTCTCTTATGCACTTACAGATTGGGAGAAAAATCATTCAGATGGACTCTTGAAGATATGTGTGCATAGGGAAAGGAAACAGACTATTTCTAAAAAAGATCAGGTGCACAAGTGTAGTACTGAAAGAAAAAAAACTTTTTGAAAAAGTATAGTACTTTATATGTATTTTTGTCTATCTTAAAATATACATTTTACAAAATATATCCAGTACTTATATAAATGTAGGGCTTATGTAGAAATCAGGGAGAGGTGATACGGAGATACAAAAAGTAAAAGCAGACTTGTTCACACCGTGCTTGTATTCTGCTGCATCTTTATTTGGAGTGAGTGAGTATTCATTTCCTTGCTCTTTTAAATTTTTGCAATTGTTGAGATTTTCTTTTTCAGAAATTACACCTAAAAGTCCAACTTGCATGTTGAAACCTGTTCATTTCGAACTGAACAGATTTTTTTTTACTCCTTCATGTGAGAAAAATAATGCTTAATGCATTTATTTGAAAGAAGTGAATGAACTTACTTAAAATGTTTCACTCTAAGTATTTGCTTTTCATCAGATATTTTCAGAGAATTAAAATTTGCCAAGAATTTATGGCTCAAAGCCAATTGAAACTTCACTGAAGGGCTCACAGTATTTCCAGCATGAGGGGTGTATTCAACTAATAAACTTGCAAGACAAAGAAAAATTTAAATGATGATTAACACTTTACTGTGTAAAATGATTAAACAAGAGACTGTGCAACAGAGGAAAACCCACAAAGAAATCATGATCACTATACTCTACAAGGAGAATTCTTAGCACCTGTGACTCTTATAAATTTAGAGGGTTATCTGAAAAAAACTTAGGATTAATGCAAAGGATAATTAATCCTGTTGTGACCAATTTTTTTTTAAGGAAGGATCCCACACACAGCCAAAAAAAAAAAAAAAAAAGTGCAAAATAAATGAATCATTGGACTGATTAAAATGCATGAAGCTACTAAAGCTCATCAGACAGGGGACAACCAAACTCATTCATCAAGCCCAATTCACAATTATATCAACAAGATCAGCTAAAGAAAGCCTGTAAAACTTATCCATCCTGGGCTAGGAAATTCTTGAAACTTTGTTCTGAGCAAGAATTCATGTGCATTAAAAAAATTTTTTTTCATCATTTCCTGCAAAATAAAATTAAGGCCATCTCTGGGATATTCTAATCTCAAGCTTTTACTAGTACTGATTTTGAAATGGGAATGAAGAAACCATATAAACATGGGCCTCACACATTTTATAAATTATCAGCTTAGTCAGGTAAAATATTCTTCCTAGAGTAGCCATAGAACTCAGAGTTAAGTGATGTGAACATACATACATTTAATAAATGCAAGTAACAAAGATGCAGATCCTGTTTCTGATTTTTAGCAAAGGAGTGATTTCAACTTAGTATTTGAAAATGTCCTTTTCAGCTGGTAAGTTCGTCATGGTGTATTGCAAAGAATGAAATAACTTGGGCATTGTGTGCCCTCCTTTCACAATTGCAGGCATCTTTTCTCAGACCAAGTTGAATGAGTAAAGTAAAAATTCCATTGATGATATTTTGACCTTGATCAGAAATCCAAAGGCCATCCAAACACACATGCCTCCACCCCCACTTTATTCCTAGCTTTGAGATTTATACCCTTGTTTAGGTGAAGTGCCCCACAAATAAGGAAGTTTATAACTATGATACCTTCAATGGCTCTCTTTGTCATGTTAAATCTTTCACCTGGCTCAAGTCCAAAGTCAATACACACAGCTTTAAAATAAAACTGGAAGATATACCACTATACGGTGAGGTGTATGCTTATGGTCTTATTTTGAGAACTGAGTTAAGTTATACTATTTTATTTTGTAAATCTGGGCAGGATATATTTTTTAAATTTAGGTGCTTGGTTTTGGAAACTTGGTTATTCAGTGACTTTTGATTTTTAACATGGCTCTGCACTCAACTGTTTTTAAATGGCTTTCTCTGTGATTTTGGGAAGTGCTTCCACAATGGATGAATTTTGTGCCCTCTCTCAAGAAAGAAGCTACAGAAGTTCTCATTAATCCTATTGGGTTGGGGTTTTGAAAAGTGTAAGACTAGCAGAAGAAGTGCCAATAAATGATCCTCAGGATGGCTTCAATATTACAGCAGTGAGTTCAATGCCTTTAAAAGAGACAAGAACATCAAGTGTCTTGGAAGCATAAATCTGGCCAGGTGCTCAACAGGGGTGAAGTTGGGGTGTGGGAAGGAAGAGGAATCAAATGAAGTGCTGTGAACAGAAGGTTTTCCATTAGCTTGTGCAAGGTGGGGAGGTGAGGAGTGGTTTTTATTTTTACAAATAGAAACTCCCTTTGTAAAAAGTATTCATTTAAGAAATGAAAAAGATCTTCTGGATATTTTCTCAAATTCTTAATATAAATGCCAATTAATTATTTTTTCCCCCTAACACCACACATGCACAGAGACACCCAAACAAAAAAACAAAACAAAACAAAAACAACCCAACCCACCGGCTGTGAAGCCTCAAAGGGGATGCATTTGTTTCTTTTAAACTAACAACAAATTATCTAATTAATATGTTTCAATTACAGCATGAAAGGCACAGCCCCTGGACCGCCCGCCGTGGGGGCACAATAGCCCCAGAGCCCACTCTAGGAATTTACAATAACTTCACATCTGTTTCTTTATTTTCCACTTTTCGAATCTAAAACTCCTCTCAAGATCACTTCAAACCACGGCCTGAGTTATGAAATATGTCCCGGTGTTAAAGGGGGACGAAACTTTGCCCACAGATGCTTCATTTGCAAGCAAGAAAAGTGAAAGCCCATTGAAGAGCATTAAACAAATATATTAGAATTCTGTCACTTTATGCAATTGAGTAGATCAAATGAAGGGTCCCGGCCACTTCATTCACTCTCATTCACTCGAATAGAAAATGCAAAGAATAGCAACCCGAGACTGGGCCACCGATGTAGATTTAGCTCCTTTTTACTGGGAGACAAAAAGGCTGAATTTTCACAAACACATTGCTGACTCGGGGACTAGGAAACCGGCACTGGAACCCCTTTGGAATTTAAATTCATTTTATCTTCCTCTCCCTTTGCTGGGATCTGTTTGCACTACAGTGCAAGATGCAGCAGGCATCCTCTGGCTTCTGGAAATTGGGGGAAGGGAAGACAGTGTGTGGGGGTGGCCATGTGGGCCTCAGGGTTCCCATGGAGCTCTTGGTGATGGACTAACACTCAGGTCTCAGATAATAACTTTGATTTAAACAAACCTTTACCTACATCAATATAAACATCATTATATCACATATACCTCCAAGTCTCTTACCTCCTTGCTTGGCATGGATTACATAAACAACTTGTTTTCAAAGACCAGAACTGCATCTGGGTCATCCAGTTTTCTTCTTTCAACTAATATCTGGTCACTGCTGTCACAGCAGACTTGAAAGCTGAGCTTTCAACCTCACCTGCTTGACATTCTCTTTCTCTCTCTAAACACACACACACCACCACCACCACCACCACCACCACCTTCTGAGCATCATGATGTTAAACTTTTTATGCAAACATCAAGAGAGGAGATACTTGTTGGGTAGAACTTCCAAGTCAGAATCTTCTTACATTTTCAGTTCCCATTGGCAGGGGTGGGGTGGGGAACAAGACACGTGTGTCAATGGTAGTTCATTTTGTGATGATATTTCTGCCCTGTGTCTTCAATGGTTGACATTTTGTTTTGGTAAACTTTATACATTTTTATGTGTCAGCATCTTACAAACCTTACAGTAATTGTTACAGCTGATTCTAGGGACAGAGCAGGGAAAAATAAAAAAGTAGACTTCTCAGCTTTTGAGGTGCGATTGCAGAGAGATGAACCAGTTTTTCTCAGACTTGAAGTATAAATGAGATCTGATCTGAAGGTGAAAGCATTTAATGGGTTTTCTATTGTGTTGGAAAATTTTGCCTGGTACTTTTTCCAGGAGCATCAAAACATTGAACACTTTTCATTTTAGCTTCAAGATTTGTAAGTTCATATTTGACACTATTCTTCATTTAATTAATGGGATTGGTGTCTGGAGCTGGGGATGGGAGGTGGATGAAACCTACAGGTACAAAAAAGATATTAAGAAAGAGTTGTTTGTTTTATGCCCATAAGCTATCAAACTCACCAGAACTAACAATGAACTCATCAGAAATTATTTGTGAAACACTGTAGTGGGCTAAATGAGAACTTCCTTAGAAGATTTTCCTTTCAGAATATTTTCAAGAATATATAGACAAAAGGTCTTTTTTTTTTTTTTTTTTTTTTTTTTTAGGCAGCCCTCTTTGGCCTATGTCTGTAAATAACCAATGTCAAATCAATGGCAAACTTCTGCAGGAAAAAAAAAACCCAGGAGTGTTAATTAGAGTAGATTAAGCTCACAGATAAAAACCATTCTTTAAATATGTGTTTTTTAGAGACATTGTGATTCTGATTTAGGTTTTCCAGTTTGTGTATTTTTATTTATGCCATTAATTTCTTCCCCAGAGTTCTCCCTTTTGACTGGGTTTACTAAGACATACAGTACAGAAAGAGTTGTTGGTTTGCACAAATAATTATTTTATGTCCAAACTCTGCTTTGCTGTAGATTTCTCTTCCCTGCTCTCCTGGTCTGATGATTCCACAATATAGTAGCATATAAAGAAACTGTTCAGTAAAGGATCTTAATTTTGTGCCACTTAGAGGAAGCCTAGTATTTATTAAGTAGTAACTAGAGTGTTTTGCATTAATTAGAGCAGTTCCTTGGAGAGACATTACAGCCATCAATGGTTTCACACAACAGGAAAACTCTGAGCGTCTGAACTCCCGACAAGACCTGCTGCAGTGAAACAGCCGCAAATATCAACACTTATTTAGTTTATTTACTTATGTTTGCTAGACTGAGGGTCTATTCATAATAAAATGATTACTGAAAAGTTCCCCATTACCTTGGGTGCCATGATATTTATATCTGCCTAAAAAACAAAAAACAAAACTAAAATAATGATCTGTCCCAAGATTCCTGGCATGATTTCATATCGAAAAACTGACAAATGAATAAGCACCCAAGCTTTTCATGTTTGGTGACTTAGACTGAATGAAATAGTCTTGTGATTGCCTGGAAGATACTAACAGTGTGTGTTGGTGGGTAGGGAGAAGGCAGACAGAAAAGGCAAAGATGAAGTTTTATGACTATCAGATAAGTACAGATCATGTAAATACGTACAATGATTCCTGTCCTCCACACAGAAGAACAACTGACTGAATGAAAGGGAGTTCTGAAAATAGTCCTGTTAGTTTAGCTTAGGTGAAAATGGCATGCCTTCGTCCAGGTGTTGGTAAATTGACTGTGATACCAAGTTCACACAGTTAAACACGTGAAATGCATTTAAATTTATTTGTAGATGCTGTTGGTTTTAATAAAAGGAGAATGCCTTCCATAAAACAAGAATATGTGATGATTAACTTTGACACAGAATTATCAACGGCAATTTGATTAATTATATTGCTAATATTCTTTGCTGTGTAGCCAAACATTATCCAATTCTTAAAATGACAGATCCTGAATAAATCATATAAAATAATTACTTGAATTTTACTGCAGTGAGATATAGCAGAGTTTATGGAGAGATTTCTAAATTTAAAGTTGGCTTTATTTCATTTAGAAATTCAGTCGTTACTGTAAATAAACAAAAACAGAAATTTTCTATATTTTTCTGTGTATTTTTAAATAATTCATTTCTCATTTCACTACTTCCCATAATTATAATCACTATACATACAGTTGTATATCTTAATTTTCTCCAGTATTATGTGAGCAATTCCCATGTTTTCCCATGTTTCATAACATGACAATACATAGTTTGCATTACCATTGATTTTAATGGTTGTATAGTATGCCAACTGAGTAGAATACTGAATGCCTGGCTGGGTCATTTGAATGATTTTAGTTTTTTTTAAAATTTTTTTAATTTTTGCTAATATGAAGACTGTTGCAATGAACATCTTTTATACCTAACTAAACACCATTTCCAATGACATAAAATACATTAGTGCTTGCATGTGAAATTCCCTAACAGCTTCCTGCAAATTCAATAATGTAATTTAATTTAGGATTTCAGCTTTGGTCCTTACATTCTCACCGCTATCTACTCTCTACTGAGGGTCCCAGAGCAATGTTGCCTCAACTTAGAATGATAAAGACACTGAATGTTACAGCTGGAAAGATCCTGAGAGACTCCAGGTAAACCAATTCCTTTAATTTACTCATTTGGTGAATTTCACTAGAATATTCCTTTGCCTACTTCCAAATAATTTAACAACACCAAATTCAGATTTGGAAAGTAAAACATAAGTTACTCCCCACCCCCAATGCCAGACAACTACCACTAAAAGTCAGAAATCATAAAGACATTGATGAAAAGTAATTAGAGCAGCTCCTTGGAGAGACAGTACAGCCAAGAAATGGTTTCCCACAACAGGAAAACTCTGAGCTTTGGAACTCCCCCAGCTGTCAACATGAAGACTTCTGTCTGACAATGTAGGCTCATGTCACTTTAAGCCAGTTTGCACAGCATGACAAGCTGCACCCTTTTTAAGTGGGGGTCTTGGGAAGTTAGTGTGACTATAGAAAATGGTCACTGCTCTCTCCCAGGTCCAAAGAGAAAGGGATCCACCCTTCATCTGAACCACTTCTTAAGTCCCTAATACCCTCCCTGAAACTGAAACAGTGTTCCAGACACACAAGTGTAAAGGGTCCAGGCCCTCAGGAGGTGCTGACTATGTCATTCCTTCAGCTGCCTTGTGAGGGCCAATTCTCAAAATCCGAGATGAGTGGGGGGTGGAGAGATGACAAAGAATCAGAGCTTCAGATTTTGTCACCTTATTAGAGCATTTCATTTTGACCTTTCCTATGTGACAGTTGCATATCTGATTTCCCAGTCTTGAGACCTTATTTGTTTTTCATAAAGTGGTTTATCACTGTGTGAGGCACACGTGGGCACTGATTGAAGGCTTGCTGGTTGGAGAGAACCAGGAACAAGAACAAGCAGGAAAAGCGCCCTTGCTGGTGGCTAAGGTTGAACTCATTCTTCCGATTTGGAATCAATGCATTTTGATGGGGAGATACAAAAAGATCACAGAGCTAAAAGAATTTATTCACAATTACTTTTCCATAGTCCCCAAACTACCCCAACTGCCATCCCTTGAGCTGATCACTCCTACCCTCGACTTGGCTCACTTAACACAGAGAGGAGAGATATAAGAGGAGGGGCAAAGGAAGGCTGAGAGGAAACAAGAAACTGGATGAAGACCTGTTGCTTCTGCTAGCATGGTCCTTTAAAAGAGCCCCCATGACATCTGACCACATGACCTTTTAATTTAGTGCAAGTCAGTTCAACTCAGTCTGATTCAATCTAATTCGACAAGTATTACTAAGCATCACCTGCCCAAACAAGATCTTTCAAGAAAACATTTTGGTCAGAAGACCTGAATTTTAGCCCTAGTTTTATCATCTTTTACCTAAGTGGTTCTGAGCAAGTCTCCTTAGCTCTCAGTTACCTGTCTCTTATAGCAGAATAAAGGTGCCCTTAAAGGCTTGTCTCAATGATCAAGTGGAACAGAGTAGATGAAAAGTGCTTTGAAGTGTCTTGCAAACTTAAGTTACTATTACCCGCTAGCTCAGAGAAGTGGCAAAGTAAAAATACCAGTTAGAAATCATCCTGCCTGAAGAGATTTTAGTCTTAAGTTCTTCAGGACAGATTGCAGACTTGAAGGAGGAAGGTCTATTTTTCAGGCTATTTTTTAACCCTCAAATTGTCACTTTCTGAAAAGGGGGAACTATGACCAGAGAAAGTGTTGCTCCTTTTTTTTTGCATTTTCTTCCAAAGTAAGCCTTTTCGTAGATTTTAAGATACAGTGCTGACAAATTGCTATTAAGATTGCTGAAGAGAGGGGATAAATGGTGACGGACGGAAACTTGTGTTGGGTGGTGAACACAAACACAGTGTACGGATGACGTGTTGTAGAGTTGTGCACCTGAAACCTGCATAATTTTGTTAACCAGTGTCACCCCAATAAATTTATTTATTTTTTTCAGACTGTAAGAGAAAGTTTACTTAGAAAGTTACGGAGGCAGAAGAAGCCTTTGGAAGAAACGGGCTCAGGAAACATGTTAAAGAGACTAAAGAAGGGCTTTGGAGAGAGAAGGACAAAGATAATGGGCCTATGGGGCTTGGGGAGAAGAAAGGGAAGGTAAAGGCATGGATGTGCTCAGGAGGGAGGGAGCCACTCCAATAAATTTAATAAAAAGAAAAAATAAATAAAAATATAGTAACACGAAAAAACAAGATTGCTGAAAAGACATCTTGCATGCACACAATGGAACAGCCAGTCACATAGGGATGGTAAACAAAAATTGGGGCACTTTTAGTTCTCTAAAAAATTTAAAAATTAACTCTGTTAGGGTGACATTGGTTAATAAAATTATATAGGTTTCACGTGTGCAAAATTGGGGCACTTTTAGTCTTCTTTTTCCCACCAACCAATAGCCCAAGCTTCTTCTCTGCCACTTCTAAATGTTTAACAAATACCTATGGAGCATTTACCATGTGCCAGGTACTGTTCTAAGTTCTTTACAAATGTTAACTCATTTAATCCTAACAACAAGCTTATGAGTGGTGCTTTTTAGCACACTCATTTTACAGATGGAAATACGGAGGCACAGGACATTTAGCTAATTGGCTCAGAGTAACCTGGCTAGTAAATTGTATCAATGCCCAATAGACCCGAATAAAAGTTGGTTTAATATAAAAGTACTTTAGTTACTGAAAGCAGCAGCTCACATGATTTCCAGACTCAAGTACAGCAGGCTCTTGAGATCTGCAGAGGAAGAGACAGGCTTTAAATCAACATTTGCTGTTTTTAAGCTAACTATCTCAGAAACAGAAAATTTTTGCAGCTGCCAATCTAATTATTATTATTAGTAGTAGTAGTAGTATTTATTTTTTTTACCCTTCCCAGATTTTCAGTGAATTACGATTCATTAAATTGTATTTTGTTCCTAAACTGTCTTCTATTTAACTAATGTGGGTGGTGGGGGTAGGGAAAACCACCTTCAATAGAACCCCAAATATCCCTCAACACTCACAGAAATTTTCGATATTTGATCTCATCAGATCAGATACTAAAAAGTTACAATGGAACACTACTCCCATCCCATGATCAAAAGAAAAGATGGACTTCAAGGTATAGCCAACTAACCCGGATCCATTTATAATCAACCCAAGTCTTTTGGGAATGAGGGCAGCTGATATGAAATCTAAGCAGGGATATGTTCTTATAGTTAGAAGTAAATTACTTTTTCTTCCCTTACAGGTTGTCAGATCATATAATGAATGAGAGGGGTAAGTACTATTTTAATACTTTCAATGTGATTTTAAAAAGAAGAAAAAAAGAAAAGAGAGAACATAGGAATGAAGAAGATTGATATACCGTATTTTTCACTCCATAAGACGCACCTGACCATAAGATGCACCTAGGTTTAGAGGAGGAAAACAAGAAAGAAAAAAAAAAATTCTGAACCAAATGGTGTACTAAAATATTTAATAAAATTTAACAGAATAATATTGCAACCATGTAAAGTGAACAGCAGTCAACAGTGGTATTAAGAACCATCATCACTGTCATTAACAAATGAAGAGAGACTTTAAGGTTCAACTACTCTTCTAGTTTTCTGGGAACCCCAGGTCAGGTAATACACATCATGGTCTGTGATGCAATATTTGCTCCATAAGACGCACAGACATTCCCCCACACTTTTTTGGGGGGGAAAAAGCACATCTTTGAAGCAAAAAATACAGTAACTTTCTATCTCAGTAAATAGAATTTTGTTTGTTGTTGATGGAACCAAATATTGAAGGGGTCAATATTTGACATTTTCTCTTAATGCTCAAATTTCTTTAGTGGTACTTTCTCCAGGCAAGCTTGGGTGCTCACATATTATGCATTTTAAAGGTCACGTGTCTTTGCATCTACTGTCCAACTCTAACCGCCCTTTTGACATGGGTCTCAGCTGTGACTCCTGAGAAAACAGTATGTGTTCATACGTGGGTAGTGGGCTCCCCATTTGCTGTGTGTTTGGAGTCTCAGCGTTTTCCTAACAAGCTGTGCTTACTGTGTAGGATGAGGCTGAGAATGCTGGTATAGCTCGCCCAAGCTTCTTGATCATCTCAACCTGGTTTGGTGCTTCAACTCACTGTGTTTCTGGCCTCTCTGTACTGCACACAGCCTCCCTATGAGAGGTCCTGAGGCCACTACTTTTTGGAGTCACTGCAGCCCACCTCATCTTTAAAGATGGCTCCAACTGCAAAGCTCCCGATCATTTTTGCACCTTCCTCTCTTATCCTGTTCTAAGTTCAAAACGTCCATGCAGGGCTCAGCTAGTTAATTGCTAGTCCCTCTGGGATTGATGCTGTGAATGTTCATATTCTCTGGGGTTCAGCAGATGGTACAGGTAAAGGGAGACTTGGAGGAGATTCTTTTAGATACAAATAATAAAGTTAGGAGATGTTCTTCTTTTGCCTTCATTTACCAACTTTCTTAGAGAAAAAAAAATCAAATAAAATCTGCTACTACTTCGGAGTTTTCTGTGGTGGTTCCTGCTATAATTTGTTATGCTTGTTTTTGAGAGTGATATTGAGGCACCATTGTCTCCCAAAACTCGGTGGTAACTGGAAATTCATATGTTGTTGGGAGGCTGACTGGTATACTCTCCCTAAACCTTATAAAAATATCCTGTTTTAGAACCAATAAACTTGGCAAATCAGTAAACTTTCTTTACTAATTGTTCAAAGCAACACGTGTGGTCCTCTACGGCATATACTACATGACATTAATCAGCATAAAATGGCCAAAAGGGAAAGGAGAAGCAGACTCATATTCTCACAATGTATCAAGTTTGGGTACTACCTCCTCATGAAATAAAAATAACAGCACTATTCCTAAGGGGGTAGATTAAGATTATGGAATCAATCATTTAAAGAGGTCCTAGACAAATCGCTGAAACCCTCTGAGCCTTACTTTCTTCCTCTAAAAAATGATGGTTGTATTAGAAATCTTGGGCTGGTTATTTACCTATCCTTTCTCAGCTCCACATTCAGTCCTTGATACTTTGCTCTGAAACTTTTATGTCCCAAACTCCTTTGCCAGCTGAGTTCCTGTGAATTCCTGCAAACCAGAAGTCCTGGAGGAATGTTGGAAGGACAGAGGAGAGAAGAAACCTCTCTCCTGATTTTGTTGCTTCAGTCAGCTTCCCTCCCACTGAAGCTCTGGCTCCAGCCCCCAGCTCCTTTCGGTACTTCCAGAGCCAGCCTCACTGCGCCCCTGGGTTGTGCAGGAGGAGGTCTGACTCTGCTCCTCTGGGTCCCTCTGCTGACCTCCAGGACCACAGCATCAGGTGGGCAGCAACCCCATCTCAGGTCTGGATCTTAGCTCTATGGGGTCCCTTCTCTACACTCTTAGGTTCTGCCTTCTCCAACCCCTCCCCTTCTGTTCTGTGGTCTCAGGAGTGGCAGCTGCTTCCTGCAGTTACTATTTTGATATTTTCTCAGTGTTCCTTGTTTGTGCTCTAAGCCTGCCAACACCCATGTGACTGACTCTCTGTAATAAATTTACTCTGTTTGAAATATCTAGTGTGATTTCTGTTTTCTAGACTGAATCTGGAGTAATAGTGTGTTTATGATCCTGGGTAACTTCATTCACTAGCTCTGGAAAGTCTGTATTCCTTGCTTATTGAATCCTGGACATGGACACTCTGCTGTGCTAGGAGCTGGACAACAAGGAAATAATTAAACATATATACTCACCAAATCCTGATCTCCAGGAGGAGGAGGAGAGGGCGTACATGGATGACAGAACAGGCTCTATAAAAGGAGAAGGACGAGGGACAGCAAGCCTAGAGAGGATTTGGGGTTTAGGACTGACTGAAGGCAAACAGTTCAAACTCAAGTTTACTAGAATAAGAACTTCAGGTGGCATATCTGTCAGACAGCGAAGAGGTAGCTTGATAGAAAGAGGTTTCATGGTAGGAACAGAAGAAGGAAGGTTTTGGGGGCCAGAGTGAAGAGTCTGTGTGGCCTGTGAAGATCCTGGGAGATTTATGAGCAATGAGGCTGCACGCTTGACAGGAAGTGATGAGCAAGATGAGTGGAAAGGAAGCAAGACCCACAGAAAAGAGAGCTGAAAGCTCTTCAAGGATGCCAGACGGGTCTTTTACAGTTCCTTTTGCCCAATAGGAACCCTCGTGACTAGGGTGCTGGCTGTGTATCTGCACTCTTTGATTCACATATGTTATTCTACTATAATACTCACATCAATCTATGAGGTAATTCTCATTGTACAGAGAAACTATTGTCTAAAGGAGTTTAGTTTTCTGGTAAGTGGCTGAATAAGATTCAAAGGCAGGTTCTACCTGACTCTAAACCCAGTGTTCTTGCCAATCTATTCTCCTGCCATTGTAACATATAGGTTCAAAAAATACTTATTGAATAGGATACTACTGAGGCTACTGTGAGAAATAATTTAGAATAGACAGAAAGGGATGGATTTGAAAGACATAGCCAATAAATTAGAGGACATAGTGACAGAATAGATAGGGAGAGGGGGAAGTGCTGGGAAGGAGAGATAAGACTGAAAGGAATTAAATTAGTCAGGATTCCTTGGGTTGCAAGAAACAGAGATCCAGTTCAACTTGATAGTTCTAACAAAATTCTAGGAAGGAGTATGACTGTTTCTCTTTGGGTCTCCAGCCCACCTCTAAACCAGTCACTGTAGCTGAGGCGATATGGCCAGAGAAAGGTCTTGGCCCATTCCCAGGACCCAGGAGGCAGATCCACTACACAGGATCCCTCAGACTGAGTAGGGTTCCTATAGAATGCTCACTATACAATGACTCTGAAGAATCAGTCCTGGTCAACTAGCAATGAGGTTCCATTGATGGAAACAGGGATATTTGAGAGCAAGTGACCTTGAGAGAAAAATGCTGAGTTTGGGTAAGAATTCTAAGCTTGGACCTGCTCCAACAGAGATGCTGTTTAATGTTGAAGATGTCTAGTAATAACCTGAAATCACTTCCGTGTTTCTTCAAAAAAGGCTTCAGTCTTTAAAATTTTAAAATAAAAGTATGAATTCTGGAAATTCTGGATCATTTTCTGGTATCAAAATTTAGCGAAAGGGGCAACAGATAATGACTAAACTTATAGAATCTATATGCAAAGCAGAATGACATTTTGTTGTGAACATGCAACTTATTCCTCCAGGTAATGCCATTTTCATAAATCTCATGGTTTTGCGGCACTGAGCTAAAATGAGGGCTGGTAAATTACTGTAGTCCATGAGCCAAGTCCACCTTGCCACCTGTTTTTGTACAGTCCATGAGCTAAAACATGGTTGTTATTTGTTTGTTTTTTTATCATATTTTTATCATTTAAGTACTTGAGAAAAACCCAAAAGATTAATAATGTTTCATTAAACATGAAAATTACATGAAATTTCAATTTCAATGCCCATATACATAGTTTTATTGGAACACAGCCATATTCATTCATTCATATATTGTCTGTGGCTGCTTATGTGTTGCTATAGCAGAGTTTAGTTGCAACAGAGACCATATGGCTCACAAAGCCTGAAATATTTATTATCTGGCCCTTTAAGAAAAAGTTTGCCAACCCCAGGGCTAAAAACTTAGAATGCCAATTGGCCTGTGAAGTTTTTGCTATCGATTCTATATTTATTGGGTGGTAATAAGCCACAGATCTGGAAAAAAGGTCAAGATTAAGTCTAGATTTTTATCAAGTAATAATCATTTGATTGTGAATTTGGAGGCTATTAATGTATTCAAAGCTGGCTACAGAAATTGTATCAAACACAGCAAGTCTGTCACAACTCTCAATATGTGCTTATATTTTTCCAGTTGCTCACGGATCATTATTATATATATTACAAATATATATATATATGATATACTACATAGTTGATGGCAAACTAACCAGACCGCTCCTGAATCTAACATTTGCTAGGGATTATTTGATTAAAATATTTTGTATTAAGGTAGTAAACAAATGAATATATTTAGGAACTGCATTACTTGTTATGTCACATAAATCAACATTCTAAATAGAGTGGGGATTAGCTGGTGGCCTTCCCAGCTCCTATTTATTCTCCCCTTCCCAAACCTCCAGTTTCAGTTTGGGAATGCATGAAATAGTAAGAAAGCTGCTACTACCAAATAACCTATACTAAGCCAATCAGGGTGTTCTCAACCACAGTGATTGGTCAGAAATGGACATGCGACTTTAGTTGGTCCAATCAGAATGAGTCTCAGAATTTTGACAGGACCACTTCCACAAAGACAGTCACTCTTTCCTGCTGGAATTGAATGAACAGTGGTTGGGAGTTGCTGGCTGCTGTTTGGGAACCCCAGGGAAACCACTTTAAGAAGCAGTGAGCACTGCAGAAGGAAGAGTGGAAAGAAAGAAACAGTTCTATTGGACATTATTGAGTCACTCTAAAGACCACTGCTTGATGCTGGCCCTGCCCCTTGTGAATCAGGTTTTCATTTACCGTGACTAAAATGCACTAAATAACAAAGATTCTTCCACTCCTTCCTTCCTTCCTTCCTTCCTTCCTAAAACATTGTGTTTTCCTGATATCAAATGTTGTGTCTTTTCCAAACAAACAAGCAATCCTTTGATTCTCCCATACCAAGTGGGTGTCCTACAATTCAATTTAATTCTGAAACTAACTATCCAGAGTTAGCACAGAGGGTTCAGTCTCACAAGACTGACTCCAATTCAGACACCAGCTGCAAACAGTGTCCCGAGGCTACCTGCACTTCTGCTCAGTTGCATGCAAATTCAGGGATTCCCACAGCAACCCCTTTTATGTTCAATAACTTTCTAGAACAACTCACCAATTTATTATTATAAAAAAGGATACAATTCAGAAACAGCTGAGTGGAAGAGATGTGGAAAGCAAGGTATTTGGAGGGGAGGAGTGGGGCACAGAGTTCCCATGGCCTCTCTGGGAATGGCGCCTTCCAAGCACAGCAATGTGTTCACCAATCGGTGAACTCCCTAAACTCCATCATTTAGAAATTTTAATGGAAGTTTTATTACACAAGCATGATTAATGAAATTATTTAATATTGGTGACTGAATTCAATCTCCCCTCTCTGGAGGTGGGACTGAAAGTTTTAACCCTGCAACCACTTAGTTGGTTTTCCTGGTGACTACCCCCCATCCAGCAGCTATCTAGGGGTTCCCCGAATGAGTCATCTCATTAGCACTTAAAAGACAATAAATGTCAAGGGTTTTAGGAGCTCTGTGCCAGGAACCAGGGGCAGAAACCACATATTTATTTTTTACCCTACCACAATTGTATTTACTTTCTCTGGTAATATATTATGCTCAGCTTTGGAAGATAGTAATCTAAGCCTTCAAGAAACTCACTGGGTGAGGAGAGGGGAGTGGGGGTGGGGAGTTGTGTACAGATACAATACATGGAGCTTAAAGCAATGAGTATAAATAGTCTCTGTCAGAATGTTGGGTGTCCTAGAAAGTTTTGGTAGTGTCCAGACTAACACAGAAAAGACATTATTCCTGGTCTAGGTCATACTTTGTATGCTTTTCCTCAAATGATCCTCGAAGTGTCATTAACTAATAATAAATTAATCATTGCAAATCAACCCTACAAAAGATTCCTCCCTTGAGATTGCAATGGTTACTTTTCAATGCCAAACTCATCACGCTATATAATCTACAGATTTTGAGACATGACCAATTTATATTTCCCCAGTGCATCTAGGGATTTCTTCACAGGTATATTATTATCTTTTTTAAAATAAGAAAGTCCCAGTTTTCTCTTCATGCATTTTCCCTTTTAATAGAGTATCTTTTCATGAGAGTGTGCAGCCTTCTGGCTTCAAGGAAATGAACAGCTCCATTGTCCTAAGAAGATTGTCTAGCTCAACTTTGCCAATAGCCCCTTGGATATATGGGATTCCTGAAGATGCCTGTCCCCAACTCTCATAGCTGAGGGGACTTACATGCCAACCTGAGAAGCATGCAAATGCTAATAGGTATGTCAGCTGAGTTGCTGACCAGAAATCCAGGAGACAAAGAGGATGAAGTAATATAATTAATAAAGATAATGGCTAAGAATGTGTGGCTTAGTGAAAGGAATCTTAAGAGTCCTATGAATGGATGCAAGTGTCACCTTCACCAAAGTAAAGCATTTTGGAGCCTCAGTTTCTTTCCCTGCAAAATAGGAGTAATTGTTTCCTCTCCCCCAAGATGTGCACCATAAATGAGCTACAGTAATAATGTCTGTATGGTGCATGACTCATGGTTGGTACTTGATAAATGATTGCCATATTTATTTGTAATAGACACCACATTATCCTATGTTTTGAAAAATTTCAAAACGTGTTACATATTTAGCAATCCTAGACTGTCTGAGTGCTAGGCTTGTGCTCTGTTTGAGCACCTACTATGTGCAAACCCCTCAAGGCTCCTAAGTCACGCTAAGATGTAGTTCCTCTCCTCATGGAGTTCATAGGCTGAGCCATGGAAAACTTAAATCAGAATAAAGAATGAAATTCTAGTTCAACACAGCAATAAGAAAAGTTTAAAAATAAAATCCAGGATAAATTACCAAACATTAAACCAAGTGTTACATAACTAAGAAGAAAGAGGAGTTGCAAGTCAAAATACTTCAGGCAATTTTAGTTTCCACCCCAATTTAGAACATATAGAGCTCTCCCATTTTTCTAAGGTGGCAAAAGAGCTATTTGAATTTATTGACATCATGTTCCCTAATGGCAGATCTTTCTGTTTCAAAAGTTCTGTTAACACTCTGAAGTTGTCTCTCAGGGGTGCAAAATCAAGGGGGAAATGCTCCACACAAAACAAACCTCAGATGTCCTAGAACAACCCTTCTTTTCTAAATTTGATTCTTATTTTCAATTCCAAAAACAACACACAAGGCCTTAAAAGGTACAAACTACCTCATGTTTATGCATGTGGCCCTGGAGAAGTGAACATTTAAGATGCCATTGGTTAGGATTTTGCTGAAGAAAATGTCCACCCAAAGTTACTTTCTGAAGAACTGGTTCTCCCTGCCCCCACCTCACCTCAGACCTGAAGAAACCTCTCTCCTGCATCAATTTACAATGGAGCACTTGACACGACTTTATTGGTATATCTTTCTTATGCATTTGACCAATCAAAATGATAATTTAGACAAACTGGGGATGGCAGAGTGCATTATCCAGCAATATCTCATTATTATGCAAAAAATCAGATATTCACAGCAACTGTCTCATCTATTTATTGTTTGGTTACTCATCTGGAAATTTTAATACTTTCTTCAGGGGCAGGGACTGGCAATAAAAAAATAGACCTATATATCAAACCTTTAACTTCCAGCCATCATTGTGTGCCATAATACAGATGGAGTAGCTATCAGCAAGCTTTACTGTGTTGGTTTATTTCCTTCAACAGAAAATGTGGATTTAAATGGGATGAAGCAGCAAAGTCAACTAAAGACTGGAGGGCCCCTTGGAACCTTCCAGTTACTTTGCAAGCAGAGACTCCTAGCTGTAGTCTGCATTCCAAGGAAATGATGCCCAAAGATGCCAATAACTGTCTGCAAGTTCAGAAGAGTGGAGAAAGGAATGGGAGTTGTTTACAGTGAAGGGTCAGGCCACTGCATCTCTGAAAGGCTATGTCCCCTTGTCCTTGCTCTGGCAGTGTTTTTATGGGCCATGTTCCCCTTCTCACAAAAACAAAGCTCGTTGTATGCCAGTACTGTTCTATTAACTTTACAATCAATAGTTTTTTTAATCTTCATCACAATCCAGTGAGGTATGCACTGGTATTACCCACATTTTATAGCTGGGGAACTGAGACACAGAGTGGTGACATAATTTGCCAGCTAGTAAGCAGTGAAAGCAGGATAAAAATACAGGCAGCCTGTGCCAAACTGAGGGGACAAAGAAACATGGCCCAAATGGAAGAACTGATCAAAAGTCCAGAAAACGAACTAAACAAAATGGAGACAAGCAAGCTACTAGATGCAGAGATCAAAACACTGGTTATAAGGATGTTCAGTCAACTTAACAAGAACTTCATCAGCATAAAAAAGGGCATTGAATCCATAAAGAAGAACCAGTCAGAAATGAAGAATATACTAATTAAAATAAAATACAATTTATAGGGAATCAACAGTAGAGTGGATGAAGCTGAGAATCAAATCAGAGATTTGGAATACAAGGAAGCAAAAAACAATCAATTAGAAGAGACAGAAGGAAAAAGAATCCAATATAATAAGGATAGTGTAAGGAGCCTGTGGCACAACTTCAAACATATCAACATTTTCATCATAGGTATGTCAGGAGAAGAGGGAGAGCAAGAAATTGGAAACCTACTTGAAAAAATAATGACAGAAAACTTCCTTAACTTGGTGAAGGAAATAAAATACAAGTCCAAGAAGTGCAGAGTCCCAAAAATGATGAACCCAAGAAGTGCAGAGAGTCCAAAACAAGATGAACTCAAGGAGGCCCATCCCAAGACACATCATAATTAAAACACCAAAGGTTAAAGACAAAGAGAGAATATTAAAAGTAGGAAGAGAAAAGCAGTTAGTTACCTATAAGGGAGCTCCTGTAAGACTCTCAGCTGATTCCTCAAAAGAAACTTTCCAGGTTAGACGGGATTGGCAAGAAATATTGAAAGTGATGAAAAGCAAGGACCTACAACCAAGATTACTCTACCGAGCAAAGTTATCATTTAGAATGGAAGGACAGATAAAGAGCTTCCCAGACAAGAAAAAGCTAAAGGAGTTCATCATCACCAAGTCATTATTATATGAAATGTTAAAGGGCTTCTTTGAGAAGAAAAAGAAAACAAAAAATACGAGTAACAAAGCAGCAACAAATAATATCTCTCAATAATTGAATCTAAACAACAAAATAAACAAACAAGCAGAACAGAAATAGAATCACAGATACAGAGAACATTTTAATGTTTGCCAGACAGAAGGAGTTCATGGGGATGGGCAAAAAGATGAGGGGATTAAGAAGTACAAACTGGTAATTACAGACTAGCCATGAAGATATAAAGTACAGTGTAGGAAATAGAGTAGCCAAAGAATACATATGCACGACCCAAGGACATGGACAACAGTGTAGGGATGGTAGTGTGTGTGTGGGGCAATGGGTAGAGGGGGGCAAAGAGGAAAAATTGGGACAACTGTAATAGCATAATCAATAAAACATAATTTAAAATGATGCAGGTAGCTTGGCAACCCCATTTGTTCTCAGAACTACTAGAGTGCGCATGCCAGTTATACAGACATGTTGTAGCTCTCTGCTTCTGCTCTCACAGTCTGGGCCATCTGTGCCAGCAGAGTAAATGTGGGGGACCACCTGCAGTCTACCTGCGAGAGAATCCTCGGAACTGTTCGTTTAAAGACCAGTGTCTTAGATCCAGGACAACTAATGTGGTAACTTGCATCACATTGAATCAAAGTTGGAAACCATCAGAACAGATTTTCTGGACTCAGAGTCAGAAAACAGTCTGGATTTGGGTTCCCAAATCCACTGTTTGGGAGCTTTATATCTTTGAAGAAATGACTTGACCTTTCTGGGCTTAGGTTCCGTTGCCTATAAAATGAAGCAAAAATACCTATTTTATACACAGTTGTTTGTAAGAATGAGATAAGATCAAGCATTTGAGGAAAATTAGCAACTTGAAAATCATTTCCAAGTATGTTTCATGTGTGCAAGGTTTTTCTCCCTCCTAAAATTAAAATCTCTTTGAGGAGATAAGCACTGTACCTATACTTCTTTTCTACCCCACAGTAATTTGAGCCATGCCAAGCCTGTTGCAGCTACTAAGTAAACACTGTTTTAGTTCAATACACTTAAGAAATATGTAAGCAGGTCCACAGAATCAACACTATTTTTTGTTTGCAGTCCTAGTGACCATCATCTCTACACTGTGCCCCCAGAGTCCTTAAACTATTGTTATGTAAAACAATGTCACATTTGATTCACACAAATTTTATGGTAGATGGTAGCTAATGGTGAGACAGCTGCACTTCACTGGAAAAGATGAAGTTCAGCTTACGTGATTTACCCAAAGTCACCCAGTTAGTAATCAAATGACAATGTTCAGTTTCCTGCAACTCCGTTCGGCACTTTCAAATGACTCGTAGTTGGAGCAACTCTACCAACGAGGATGGAAACTGCCAACTTTTAGAAAAAGAAGAACCACTATCAATGAGCAATACTATGAGGAAAAAATTGTTAATGGCAGTGGTGAGGGGATGTTGTTTTATTTGCATATGGAACAACTTCATAAAACACAGGTGGAAACTGGGCAGGGAGATTATCTGGAAGCTACAAAATTCTTCTGCTGCTGGTTTATGAATTAGAATAGCACTTATCTTTCTGCCATTTAAAAACCAATACAATGCTGGAAAAACCAGGATTCTACAAAAATAGCAAGAGGAATCCAAATAGTCTGCTTTAAAAAATGCTATTACAGCCCTGGCTGCTGTGGCTCAGTGGATTGAGCATTGGCCTTCAAACCAAGTGTCGCTGGTTCAATTTCCAGTCAGGGCATATGATTAGGTTGCATGTCAGGTCCCCAGTTGGGGGCATGAGTGAGAGGCAACCAACCACACAGTAATATTTCTCTCCCTCTCTTTCTCCTTTCCCCTCTCTCTCAAAATAAATAAATAAACAAACAAATAAATAAATAATTTTAAAAAATGCTATTACTTTTGCAGTCACACAGCTGCCAGGCAAGAAAACAGGACATGGGGCCATATCATGGTTTCAACATCTTCCACTTTGAAGAGGCATTTTTTGGGGGCTCACTTAGACTCCCTTCACAATTAAATAATTTACCAAAGACAATGATGAAGAAGTTTCATTTGCTGGACCTGGTCTAAATACATGTAATATTCTAATAGTCTTAAGTTTTCTAGTGATAAAATCTCTTTGGGTAATGCAACACATTGAGATTTATTTGAGAATGCTTATTAATATGATCATGCTTGTTAATTTTCACTTTGTCTATGGGTTTGAAATATCCTTATAAAATGAATAGTTGACATTGAGCAAGTCACAGCCACCAGAGTGATCCTTTTAAAACGCAGGTCAGATCATGTCTTTTATTCAAAGTCCTCTAAAGGGTTTTTATCAGAATTGAAAACTGGTTATAAAATGTGTGTGGAAATGTATAAGATCTAGAATGGACAAAACAATTTTAAAAAAGAATACCTGAGTTGGAAGACTTACACTAGCTGATTTCGAGACCTACCATTAGGCAATATGAAGACTGTGATATTGGCACAAAGATAGACGTAGACCAGAAATAGACCCACAAACATATATGGTCAATTGATTTTCAACACAGGTGCCCAGGTAATTCAATGGATAAAGATAGCATTTCCCACAAATCATGCTAAAACAAATGAACGCTTATAGGAAAACAATCTCAACCTCTATCTTACACTGTTCAGAAAATGACTCAAATTGGATCATAGAGCTAAATGTAAAGCCTAAAAGTATAAAATTTTTAGGAGAAAATCTTTGTGAACTTGGGTTAGATAAGGATTTCTTAAAGGGGACACAAAAGTACAAATCATAAAAGAAAAAAAATTATACATTGGAATAGAAAAAGGAAAAGACAAGACACAAGACATATATTTGATAAAGAACCTGTAGCAAACACATATAAAGACATTTTTTCAACTCAATAATAAGCAGACTTAAAAATTCAAAGATTTGAACAGACACTCACCAAATAGATGGCAAGTAAGCTCTTGAAAAGAAAGGTGCTCGAAAACTTCCCTCATTAGGAAAATGCAACTTAAAAACCACCTATCAGAATAACTAAAATTCAAACCCAATATCAACTGTTAGTACTGTTAATGAGGATGCAAGATGACTAGAACTCTCATACATTGTTGATGGGAATACAAAATGGACATTCACCTTGGAAAACAGTTTGGTAATATTTTATAAAGTCAAACATACACTTCCCTTATGACCCAGCAATTCCACTCCTAGGGTAATAAAAAGAGAAATAAAAACTGCATAGCCTTATACATGAGTGTTTATAGCAGCTTTTTTTATAATGACCCTAAACTAGAAACAACCCAAATATTTTTCAACTGGTAAATGGATAAACAAACGAGTACATCAATACTATGGAATACTCCACAATAAAAGAAGGAACTACTGATATATGCAACAACTTGGATGAGTCTCAAAAGTATTATTCTTAAAGAAGCCAGAAAGAGAGGTTACATGTTGCACAATTCCACTTACATGAATTTCTGGAAAAAGCAAAAATACAGGAATGGAAATCAGATCAGTGGTTGCCAAGGGCTGGAAACAGAGACAGAGATTGACTCCAAAAGGATGTGAGGGAAGTTTTGGGGGCTGATGAAGCTGGTTTTGTTTACTCAACTATACATTTATTAAGTCAATAAAATGTATGCTTAAAATCAGTAAATTTTACTCTGTAAATTACACCTCACTAAAACTGACCAGACAACAACAACAACAAAAACTCTCCAAAACACATAGACAAAAATCTTCTCTAATGGCTCATATTTATCTCAGAATAAATGACTGTAAGTCCACACATCCTCCATGATTTGACCCCATCCTCACGCACTGAAACACATCTTCTTCCACTCTCTTTCCTGCTGTCTCCACTCCAGCTACGATAGCCTCCTGGCTCTGATGCCTTCTGCATATACATCAGGAGTGTGCCCTCTCCAAGGCATTGCACCAACTCCCTCTGCCTCCTATCAATCTGTGGTGAAATGTCACCATCTCAGAGATGCTTAGTCTCTCAGTGACTATTCTTTGCATGGGCCTCAGTCTCCTCATCTGTAGATGGAGGAAGCCGAATCAAAAGATCTTTCTGAGAGCTTTCCAGTCTAACATTCTACAGTTCTGACATTTGGCTTCTAGGATGCAAAACTCCCCCTACATAAAAATGAATTATATGAAGAGGCATCAGATGATAAATGGCAAGTAAGTGAAATTGCGTCCTGGAGTGTTCTCAGGGGGTATCATCACTTGCAGCTCTCAGAATAGAAAGAGGCTTCATAGAAGACTTGACTCCTAAAGAATGGGTAGGATCTCCTTACATGAAAATAATTAACTGGACAATTGAAAATATTGTTCTAGCTACTTTTCAGAGTAAAATTATGGCTTCTCCTTAGTTTGTACAGTTAAATGTATTGATCTGCTTTGAAAACATTTGAGAAAACTGTCATCCCACCAATGATTCAGAACCTCTCCTGTATGCCCATGGTGTGTTTTCTTACTCACTAGCCTGCTGGGGTTATTGGCAATTAATTGGCTAAGGTGTACATTATGTTGGTGCTGCGCCAGACATCAGGAAAACTGACAAGATGCCTTCCTTGCTGTAATATGTCTGTTCACACATTTTTTATCCTAGATTCTGATCTTCTGGAGGGCAGTGTTTGAGTCTCCCTCAGCTTTGGGTCTACGATGAAGCATAGTAGGCTCAAAGAATGAATGATCCTCAGAATTTTGAGCATACTGCTTGTCTTAATGTGCACACCAGGGAAGAACAATTAGCAAGGTCATTAATTATGACTCTATTTAATTGTAAAAACTAATTGCCTGTTAAGATAAGGCAAGCCTTATTTCCTTAATCAGAAGGGTTACAACCTGACCATGTTGGGGAAATTGGAGATGCTGATGTGAAAGACAAAATGGATGAAGTTCAAGCACCAAGCTGAAACCCCAAGGTCCTCTCATTACTCTTGTTTACTTGTCTTTAATCAAAATAAAATTGTTTAAGCTTTATAAGGGAAATACAAACAGAATGCTAGGCTGTGGGATGGACCACTCTCTCTCTACAACAGTCGCTCATTCTGTTAAGAACTGAATGTTTGTATCCTCCCTAAATTCTTATGCTGAAGTCATTACCCCCATTGTGTCTGTATTGGGAGATGAAGCCTCTAAAGAAGTAATTAAAGTTAAATGAGGCCATTTAAGAGTGGGGACCTGACCCCACAGAATTAGTGTCCTTACAAGAAGAGACATCAGAGAGCTTGCTTTCTCTTTCTCTATGCATATGCCCCAGAGAAAGGCCAAGTGAGCACACAACCAGAAGGTGGCTGTCTACAAGCTGGAAAGAGAGGTCTCACCAGGAATGGAATCGGCTGGTGCCTTGATCATGGACTTCTAGTCTCCAGAACTGTGAGAAAATAAATGTCTGTTCTTTAAGCCTGTGGTGTTTGCTATAGCAGGCTGAGCAGACTAAGACAATTTTCTCAACACTATAAGGAACTTGGTCACAAGTAGGCCCAATCTTCAATTCTCTGCTGTATTGATTCAGAATCTCCTCTGTCCCAATATGTGAACTAGCCCAAAGCTTTCCAGAAACCTTTCATTCCCAAACTAATGTTCTCTCTTTCCTAACACTTTCCCTGCTACATTTCAAGTAATATGCAAAGGTGATAATTTTTCTTTTGCTCTTTATTTTCTAGTTGGCAATGATTTTCATATTCCATAGCCAACTTTCATTTAGATTTGAAAATCACATCTTCTAGTAATTTTAGATGGTAGAAAACTTTAGAACAACCCAGCAAAGAATGTAGGTATTACCTTTGTATATCTGTATGTCTAAGGAGAGCTGGAGCCAGCAGAAAGCATTCAAAAGTCCACACTGAAAAACATTACTTAATATTCTCAATCTTAGTATTCATAAAAATATTTATGAATATTTTTATAGAAGACTTTTTGGCACTACATACAATGAATCCAAATTCCTCAGTTCATTGTATCAAACACCACATGGCCAACTCTAATCCTTGCTTTCATTCAGCATAGCTAAGAAAGTTATGAAGCTAATGTTGCCTGTTTCCCCAACCCCAGAATGCCCAAAGCTTTTCTCTTCTAGATGCTTGACCTGCATCACAATGTAAGTGCCATTTGGAGCCCAAGTGCTCCAGTCTATTTGAAAGGCTGATTTTTCAGTTATTAAAGCAATGGCTTTTTTACGTTATGTTCTTCTCTTACTTTGGGAGACAGGGCAACCTAGTGTGCTGGAAAGATATGAGTGTTGAATTGGATAGTTAGATTCTCAACTTTGTGGTTGACTTTTCTTTCTAGGGTCAGCTTTCTTACTTGTAAAATGGAGATACTAATGCCTAGGTTTTCCATGCTGTTAGCAAGGGCTACACTAAGACATGTCTCTGGGTATTTTTGGGTAGTGCTTAGTCAGAGTACAATTAGAAAAGCAGAACCACTATAAGAGATATAGGATACAGCATTAATTATAGGGATTAGACTTCATGCAAATGTGGGAGTAAGTGGAGAAATCTGTGCAAGGCTGTGGCCTCTATGTCTTGTGCTGGATCTGATTTTGTCAACTCAACTGTGTTGGCAGTTGGGAAAGAAGACTTAACAAGGAAGTGCAGGAGAAGGAGAGCAAACAGGAATCCAGGAAAATGTACTTGAACCTGCAACTGTCTCTCCAGGCCTCCATCCTCACTGATTTGGATAATTTACAAGATAAAGCTAGAATGGTTTGCCACAGAGCTGCACACATACCTAGTCCAAGACGTGGAAAAGCTAAGGGAGGAAACGTGGTGGAGCCATAGGAGCTGTGGGCCCAGATATAACCCACACCCACAAGGTGAACTAGACAATCAGGGACAACCTATCAAGATTCTACAGTGCCTGATACCCTAAACCAAAATTCAAAGCCTAAAGTTAAAGGTTGATATAGCTTTACCCTGCCTCCCAAATCTCATGCAAATTTCTATTGTGGCTAATCCTAACCTGGAACCTTATAAGAAAAGGAATCCTGGGAAAACTAATTTCAGTTTAGCTAAGTTGATGCAGTGTAAAGCCACTATAACAAGGATTTCCATAATTTCTTAGAGAAGTGAAAATGGATTTATTATATGAAACACTATAGAGCTGTATGTTTTGGGGAGCAAGAGATAGGGACCACGAGGAACATACATATTTTTGGCTTCACTAGTTTGTAAATAGTATATAGTTTATTCTAAGCAGGCATCTTGATCATCTTCCTAATGCCCCTGAGGGACTGTTAGAAAAGAAAAAACTTGAACCTGTAGGAACCAATTGATATTGTTTCTGGACAAACCAGCTAGATGAAGAAGCTTTCAGAAAAGTTCCTGAACCAAACCTATTCCTGTCTGGATATAACATGAATTATACCACACAAACTCAGTTTCACGCAATGGGAAGTGTGAACTGTATTGCAAATTGTCAACCATGCATTTCACCCGGTCAGACAAATCTTAGCTGAATCACAGGAAAACATTATTAACACAAAACCATATTCAAACCCTGTATTTATTAATTAACACAACTTACATTTTTTTCTTGATAGAAAATGCTCAATGTAAAGTATGCAATGTATAAGTTATTCCATCACATGATAATCAGTTATGGAAGATATTGTTGGAAATCAAATAGCTTTATTCATGTGGAAAGATGAGCATAAATAAAAACTAGCAAAAATGTATTTATAAATATGCTAGCATGCCATCTCCACTGGCTTGTCAATACCTTTTATGTCACTTTCAAAACTTTTCAACACATTTAAATTTATTTCATTTTTTGAAGGAGTCATACATTTAAATATTATGTTAAATAAAATATACAATAGAATTTCTTCATATGCCATCCCCCATCAGCTGAGGTTCTTTTTGCTACTCCAAAGTAGATAACCAGTGTTATTACTTTCTTGTATATCCTACCAGACACTCTTATGCATATAAAAGCAAACATGGATGTACCTGCCTCATCCCCAGCCATTTTACTCAAAATGGTACAAGTCTCCATAGTTATTTCCCAGCTTACTTTTTTTGCTTAATCCATCCCGAAGTTGTCTCCATATCAGTACATACAGACTATCCCCCATCCTTTCATTGAGCTGCTTAATATTCCATTGTATGTAACAGAATAGTAATTTACACTTTCAAATTTTATCTTCTATTTTCAATCCTCTGGAGCTTGATTTTGGCTCCTCCCATCATACCTTCTGGAAATAACTGCAATTCAGCCACTGGCAATTCTTCCTCTGTTTAAAGAGAAGTGACCCAAATGAGGCTGATGCCAGGGTTTGAGCAGTGCGGGTTCTTCATCACATGGAGCCAATCGGAGGCACACATGTTCTCGTCAACAAGCTGCCTTCTTTCCCCTCAGCCAAGCTCTGATGCCGGTGAGCATGACCCACCTGCCGCACTTTGTTCGCAGAGGTCGAGTTTTAAGCCTGTGTGACACTGTGCCCAGCTGTAAAGTGGCGAGCCAGGGCTGCTGGTGCAAATGCTCCATTTGCCCAGGAGCCTCTTCCAAGATGGTGCACCCCTCGTGGTCATAATGCATTCCTGAATCCATATGCTTGGTTTAGTTCTTCCTAATTACATGCTTTGATGTTGAAAGACACTCAGAGTAGAAAAAAGACTAAAGGGGCTGTGGCACTTGCAGCTGCCAAACAGGCAGGTTTTTATATCACGGCTGCTTGGGAGATGCATAGGGGCCAGATGGTATGTCACAACATAATGTTCCCTAAAGGACAGCAGAAGAAACTCTGCATGTGGAAAGCCTGGGGCAGAAAGCAACACCCAGGGAAGCCCTGAGAGACACAAAGGGATCAAAGCTGAGTCCTGAAGTTCCTCCAGTGGAGCTAGCAGCCCCAGAAGGCTGCTGCCTGGTCACCTCTGTGGCCTGAGTGCACCCTCCTGGGGCCAAAAGCCTTTTCTCCAGTACTCTTGCTACTTGGGATATACCCTCTTCTCTTGGGCTCACAGGAGAGCAAGCGTGTGCTCACCTTCTCTGTTGGACAAGTCCTCTCTGAGGAATCCACCAGCTCAGAAAGGAAGAACATTTTCCTTCAACTATTGACAATAAAATATCCACATGATGAAAAGTTCATCCCAGGCCTTTTGAGTGGGTCATCTGTAACAGTAATTTGTTTTATAAACTGAAATAAATGTGTGTGTGTGTATTCTGCAGCTTCACATGCCCATGTAATTACAGTGGTGTGAAATTTACATTCTAATATTCTACCAGCTTTGCAGGAGTCCTAGGTTTATTTTGATAATTTTGCAATAAAGACCTCTTGCTTAGGGGTCCAAGATGCACTTGCTTTACTCATATGAATTATAATAATAGCTAACACTTACTGATTACTCACTAGAGGCCCATCACTTTGCTAAGCATGTTACATACACTATCTCTTTTAATCACTGAAGCTGAGTTAGAGAGGCTGACTTGCTCAAAGTCACACAGCACATCCAAGTGGGACCTGGGTTGTCTGTCTCCAGAGTCCCTCCCCAGTGTCGTCATAAAGAATCACTCTGGATGCTAGTTTTTGTCATGGATTGTTTAGCAAGCTGCGGGGCTTTCTAAATTTGCTAAGAGGGTCAGGGAAGAGAAAACTCTCCCTTTGGGTTTAGTCTTCTATCAATTACAGAACTCTGCCTTTAAATTATATTGTACCCATGCATTTCAACCATTCCCTCTTTCTTCTGCTTCTTTGGTCTAAAGTGGAAAATAGAAGTGAAGCGTGTTGGGATATCTCCCATTTCAAAGGTATATTTACACTATAGTTAGTGGTCTTCAGTCTCTCCACTAGGAAGTCTTGGTTTCCTGCTCTGTGCTTAGCTCATCTGGAAAGAGGAACATGTCCTACTGTATTACAGTGGTTTGTCTGTGAGCTATTGGATAGCAGAAAAAGTGACATTTATCTTTGTACCCCCTGAGCACATAGCTGTGGCTCAGTAAATAATTGAAAGGTATTGATCATACCGGCATCAAGGTAGTGTTGAGATATATCTGCGAGTTTCCTCCCCTGTTATTGCATATGCAAATGAAATTCCCAAGAGACTCAGAGCACCCTGCCAAGTTCTCCCACATACCTTTCTAGGGCTTGTTGCCCTGGTTGGGAGGCAGGATTCTTTTGTGAGGCTTGGGATAGCCCAGCCATACTAGGGCTCCTTAATGGGCTCAGAACAAGAGAATGTGGTGCTCCAAGGAACTCCATCAATGGTAAAATATAGAATTTGAGATCTTTAGGGTTTTCATTTTCCTAATCTTTCCTCTATTATAGCTATAAGGTAGATGTCAGGAAAGGGGGAGAGTGTCATTTCTAAAAGTATGATATGGTATTAAGAGCTAGACTTTGCTAATAAAAAATACCCTATACAGCCATACTCAGATATTTTGTGGGTTCTGTCCCAGATCACCACAAAAAAAGTGAGTTGTAATCATTTTGCTGGTGGAGGATCTTGCCTTCAGTTTGTAAAAAATGCAACATCTGTGAAGTGCAATAAAGCGAAGCACAATAAAACAAGTTGTGTCTGTACCCTTTATCCGCCTCGTTAGAATGAAGATCCGTGTATCCTACAGGTCAGTTGCTTTTGTACACACTTCAGTTTAAATTGGGACTTGGTGAAATATCTACAGGGATGTAGGAGTAATTCTGAAGTTAGACTTTCAGGCACATTCAATTGTTTTCCAGAGTGGGTAACTTTTCTTTGAGATCATTTCAAAAGTATCACTCTCAATCATCTTGTCAGAAATTAAGATGATTTAAACACTGTTTCCCTATGTTACCAGGAAAGCCCTGTAAGAGCATATTAACAGAATTCCGAAGGGAGAACAATCTGAGGGTCAGTGGGAGACTAACCTTACGCTACTATCCCTTCCCCATTACTGGAGAGCTGATATTCAGCCTGACAAACTCTCACACTCAGGCTTCAAGACCCAACTTAAATTGCCACCTACTTCGAGGAGCCTTCTCTGACTCCACAGACAGAGTTGGATGAGCCCTCTTTTGTGTTTCCAGAATAGTCTGTATATTCACCTATCACAGCATTTGCCACATTACATTGTGATATGTTTGTCTCTCCCCATGGACTATGAACTCTCTAGATATTTTTATTATATTTTATTTTTTGAATTAAAAAATACCACATGTTTATGACAGGAGGAGGAGGAGGAAGAAGAGGAGAAGGTGAAGGAGAAAAAGATATAAAATAATAAGTACTTTTCCTTCCCAACTCAGATTTCTAGTACATCCCAGAAACAAACCACTTAACAGGATTTTTTGTGCATCTTCCTAAATTTGTCTATATATAGTTATAATACAAATAAGTAATAATTAATATATAATAATACAAGAATGAACTCTGTTTCTCCTACTCGAAACTGTGAACCTGGTTTAGTCACACCCTGTATTGTGAAATCAGGAAGTGTGATACATATATATACACACACATGCACACATACATACATATATATACACACACACAACTGTTCCTTTTTCTTTAAAAAAAACCCCACAAACAGAACATTTTTCAATCACCATGATATTCTGGCACCAGGCATAGTGCTAGGAATACAGCAGGTGCTCAATATATGTTGACTGAGGTGGGGATTATCAAGTTCCCTACTATCTAGATAGTCCTTTGGCTCTTTGATTTCCTCCCCTCCTCCTCTTGGGATAGTCCTCCCACCCTTATATATTAGGGAGGTAAAACCCTAAAGCTGTCTATTTTACTACCTAAAAGCAAGAGCTCAGTGAAGATGAGAGAAGATTAATATTCATGACTAAAATACACACAGGTTTCAATTTTCTCTACTGCTCCATCCACAAATGATTCCAGATAATAGAGAACTAAATCTGTCTTTGGAAACTAGATGCATGATCTAGATTGTTTACTGTAAACTATGTAATATAAAGATCACAAAGTAAAGAGTGCCCCATGCTTAGTAGCACATATTACTAAGAACATGGTTAATATGACTTTTATTGTTTGTATTTTAAGGACTGCAGTGCTATGCTGGCTGATTCTGCCATTTCAATTTTTTGCTTTGTTTTTGCCTTTTTTCTCACCTTAGTATGCCCAGCAAAATCATAACTTTTCATCAAGGCATCTAATTTCTTAACGTCAAAGGAGAAGAGAAACATTTTTCATATTTTCCTATGATAGTCCAGGGTGGTAATGGTGGGGTACTGAATGTATATACTTAGATGAATTAAACTCAGACCTTCTTTGGTTGGACATGTGCGCTGCCCAGACAAAGATGAAGGTTAACATAATTTAAGGATGAAATATAGATCATCCTGTGCAAAACCACTGTGTTGCAGTTTAATTAAAAGAATTCATTAAAGTGGTGCCCCATCCAGGGTAATTAGTATGCGTAATTTATGTGTTGCCTAATACACAAGGGCAGTAGCCTGAATAATAAACTCAAGTTAACCTTAAGTGGAAGAGATTGAATGGTCAGATGTTTATTTAGCTCCGGTTTGCTCACTAGTTAAGGTTAAAGAGGTGAAATTCAGTTAATTAATTAATTTCTCGGATTTTCTTCATGAAAATCCTGCCTGATCAATTGGGTAAAAGTTTTGTCAAAGGCAGACAGTACTATTTTTATTCACCAGCTATTTTCTGAAATGTCCTCTAGCAAACCAGTAACCATTTGAAGGACCAAATTTAAGGGAACTGCAAAGAGTCAGAAAATAAGACCAAAAACAAACAAAAAATGCCAAAATTCTCTGTGAGCCAATCTTGGGTCTGTGTCTACAGAAAGAACAAAACCAGGACAGAGTTAAAGAGTGTATCACTTTCAAAACATTAGGGTTGACTAGGATAAGGATGCCTGGTGTTTTTCAATAATGAGCCATGTGTTTAGGAATTCATATGTGTATTGAGCTTTGCAAATTTTTATTAGCAGTAACGGCAAGTATCCAGGCCTGGCATGTGCATAAGATGTCACAAACATGAATCAGTGGTTATACAAGTTTTGTTTATTCCTTTTGTTAGAAATACTTCATCATGCCCCAATTCTGTGATGTAATTGTTGTGGAATTAAACTTGAAGAGTTCAAAATTATGCAATTAATTGTATTCAACTTCAATTATAATGACACATTAATCAAGTCCTTTGGCAAGACACCTGACACCTCACCCAGTAGTTGTGAGGGGAAGTGGCTAGGCCTGAGGAATCTACCGGTTCATGTGAGCTAACTAATTAGGTGAATTGTTATTGATTGATTTCTTCATTGGTGGTTGCATATAGGTAGGGATTTTGAGGCTTAGGAGCTGGGATAAGTCAGCAAAGGTCTAAATTAATTAAGTTTTGCCTGAAAAAACTAATGAAATCAACAAAATCTATCAATCACCTGATATTTATTGAACACCAATTATGTGCAAGGCACCAGGCCAGTCTGGCTTCCATATTGAATCTAAGCACAGGACAGAGGTGTCCACCCACAACTCCCACCCCAGCCCCCCAAGACTGATTGTCTAGCTGGATGTTACAACAGAAGCACAAGTGAACACAACCAATCACAGTACTTAGAGTTACTTGAGCACTTCCTTTACTTGAGAGCACTTCTCCTTTGTGGAACTGCCTTGCCTCCATTCCATACCTTATCAGTGGGCTGCCAACCACCCCTGCCCACGTGGTGGACACATGACCCAAAGTAGGCCTATCAAATCTTCTCTTCTACAAATTCGGATCTGAGTGGAGATACACACATGGGGAAGAGGGGGAGCTGCACCGAATCATTCAGTGAGCGACCTCAAGGGGTTGCTGAGATCCCTGGGGCTATCATGGGTCCTTCCCAGGAAGTGATTTTTCAGCTCTTCAGTTTTGTGACCTTAACAGTGTCTTAGCAAAATCTCATTTGCTTTATGTCAGACATAGTTAGTTTCTGACAAAGACAATGAATGCTCTCACAGCTGAGAGACAGAAGAGCTTGTTGTTGGAGCAGTGTTGAGGAACAGTATAGAGATAGTGAGGAGCACAGGATTCTGGTCTTACTTGCTGAATGCTTGCTGTCTATACTAAGTACTGCATGTACAAAATATGCAATCCTCATTCTCCAGAGGGGGAAACTGAGGCTCAGGAAAACTCCATAAGTTATCCAAGGCCATACTACTAGGAAGTGGCAATGTTGAGACTTGAACGTAGGACTTCCTGATCCCAAAGCCTATGTTCCTTCTTGCAGACCAAGTGATTTTCCAGCTTGTGGCCTTGGGCAAGTTACTTAGCTTCTATGCACTTTGGGTTACTTTGTGGTAAAACTTGGATGATAACAGCTGCCCTGTGTCCCCTGCAGGGCTGTTGTGAGGATCAAAGGCGAGAATGTCTGTAAAAGCACTTTGAAGCCTGTCACACTATCCAAAAACTTGAAAAGGCTTCCTATTGTTAGGTGGAACCCCAGCTAGGATGGGCCAGATATGGAGAGGTGACAAGGAAGAGGCTGGTATAGGGGGCTCTGTGGAGAATTGGGAAAGTATTGGGAGAAAAAGAGTCCCAGGGGAGGTTGGGGGTTCCAGCAGGTGGAGGGTGGCAGAGTTTGATCCGCCAATCCAGAACACTGAAGACTGGGTCCTGGGAGCTTGATGTTTCAAATAGATGGTTTAAAGACTAGTGAAAGGAAGTGGTACTTAGAGATATGAGTAAAGGAAAGGTCTTATCTTTGAGAGTTTGAGGCATTTCCACATGCATTATCTCATCAAACCTTCACGGGAATCCTGGGAGGTATATGTCATCCCCATTTCACAACTGAATTCTGAAGCTCAGCAAATCTGCCTAATGTCAGAGTACGAAGGACAGAGGCAGGTTTTTAAAACTAGCATTGTCCACCACACAATTTTTAGCTTCCTCTGATTTTCTCTCTTTCCTCCTTACCCACAACTCCTTAGCTGGAAAGAAAATGTAAAGGTCCTAATTTCACTGAATAAATATGCTGTGTGACCTTGAATTAATCACTTAACCTCTCTGAATTTTAGGTTTCCTTATTTGTACAATGATCTGGTTGAACTCTAAAATTCTGAGAGTTATTTCCCCTTGGCTGTGTTTAAGAAGAAAATCCTTTCATTTGCATAAATCTTTACCCTTGAAGATCCAGCCCCAGTGTTCCTAAGCTGCATCCTATATCACAGGTAGAGTAGTGTTATAAAGCTGACTATGCTACTTAGACCAAGGAAACTGTGCTTCTTGCAGCTTTTGCAGTAGTTAGAACAAGCCATACTTATGATACATTTTAAGATTAGGATTTTACTGATCAAATCTGTACCTTAGCAGAGGGTGATTTGACTCTGCTTCACACAAAGGGACATAGAAGTTCCCTAACTGATCTGGTGACCCGGATCTGGGAGGAATTGCCTTTCTAGTTTTACTGTGTGCCTGTGTGTCCTGTTGCCCTGAGGATAACAACGGACAAGCAGGAATGAACATCATTATCCAGAATTGGAGGGTATTGCTTCACATTCAATATGAAAAGCACCTCTGACAGTTAGCAGAGATACCTAAGCCCCATTCTAAATTAAGAAAAGCACCATCACCTTGAGAACTTCACTAGAACACCTTTCTCAAAGTTTGATTTTGACAGGTCTGAGGTGATATCTTATTGTGGTTTGAATTTGCATCTCTCTGATGATCAGTGACGTTGAGCATCTTTTCATATATCTATGGGCCATCTGTGTGTCTTCTCTGAAGAAGTGACTATTCAGGTCCTCTGCCCAGTTTTTAACTGGATTGTCTTTTTGGTGTTGAGTTCTTTATAAATTTTGGAAATTAACCCCTTATCAGATGTATCTTTGGCAAATATAGTCTCCCATTTAGTAGGCTGTCCTTTTGTTTTATTGATGGTTTCCTTCACTGAGCAAAAACTTTTTTGTTTGATGTAGTCCTATTTGCTTATTTTTTCTTTGTTTCCCTTGCCCAGGGAGGTATAGCAGGAAAAACACGACTAAGAGAAATGTCAGAGGTTTTACTGCCTGTGTTTTCTTCTGGGAGTTTTATGGTTTCAAGTCTTGAATCCATTTTGAGTATAGTAGTCCCTTGCTATGTCACGGTTCACTTATCGCGGCCTCACTGTATCATGGGATTTTAAAAAATATTATATTTAATTATTTATTGTGGATTTTTCACTTTATCGTGGGATTTTGAGGTACTGTATATGTATGTTGTTAAAGTTACGTAGGTTTAAGAGTGTAGAATAAATCTAAGGTTCCTACTTCGCAGGGGGTTCTGGAACATAATACCCGCGATAAGTGAGGGATTACTGTATATGATTGTCTAATCACTATGTTGTACACCTGAAACCAATACAAAATAATATTGAAATCAGTGCAGTAATTGGGAAAAAAGTTTAACTCTGAAAACATGTCTCACTGAATGTGGGTTATTTGTCGTTTCTGTTCACTTTTCTGCTTCTTTTGCCTAAGATTGTAAACTCCATGAAGGCAGGGCCTGATTGTTTCGTTCACTAGCACAGTGCCTGGCCCGTAGGAGACTATAACTACTCCTTGAGTAAACGAATGCTCCAACTGTCACTGAGACAGAATTATTAAAACAATGAGAGGCCTGTAAACTTTAAAAGGAGGTAGGGAAATAAGGCAAAAGCATCCTGTTCTTCCTGCCCGTGACATAGATTACTACACCTGAGCAACAGCCAAGTTATCACAACACACGCATGTGCTTTGGGCTCAGACTAATGTTTGTGCCTCCAGCTCCTTTGCTGATTAACGGCCTGACTTTGAGCAAGTCACTGAATCTCAATGAGCCCGCTTCTTTATGTAAAATACAGATAGCAGCTGTTCTGAGCAATAGTTGAGCTCATGACTTTGAAAGAACCTAAGGAAATGCCCAGCACTCTAGAAGGTTCTCATTCTCTTATTGACCAGAGTTGTGTGGTCCAGTGAGGCAGCCATTTGACACATGTGGCTACTCAGCACTTGAAGTGTGGCTACCCTGACGGAGGAATTAAATGTTTAATTGTATTTCATTTTAATTTATTTAGATTTAAATGTAAATACTGAAGTAGTATAAAATGTTTCTGTGTTAAACACAACTTTATCACGTCGGTAGGACAACATTTCCCTTTGACCATTGCATTGTGTAAGATGTTATTATGATGATATAGTATCTGAGAAATTATTATGATGTTGTAGTGCCTATATCGGCAGCAGCATCGATTCTAGTATTACAAATAAACACATTACTGATCCAGCCACTGGACCAACTGATTTTTAAAAATGCATTAATGTAACATTATAATGTGCTTATTTGAATATAAAATATAAAATGCAGACAGCTGAAATTATAGTGATTCCTATGTAAATTACAATTGGTAACTGAAATATTTATTTTAATTATAATATAATTATGTTAGTTTCCAGTTAAAAATAAACATCAACCATTTTCACAATTTAAAACGAAGGCCCGCTCTTGAGGTGGAACTGAGTGAAGCTGCAGAAGCTGATACTGGGACTAGAACAAGGAATGGTCCAGATCTCACAACATATGGCAACTGCAATTGGCTGCTATAGAGCAAAACACAAAAAGCTATCTGTTATGGTTAAAAAATGACAGTGGACAAAACTAAAAGCCAGCTAAAGCAATACACAGAAAAGTTTATAGGTTTCCTCTTAATAGCAATAATAATAATAATAATAATAATTGAAGAAATGAATTAATTAAAATAAAATATCAAAAAAAATCTTCTCAAATAACTTTTAAAAGAATCTGAGCTTTAACTTTAGATAAGGATAAAATGGCTTGAGTTCTTTCACACGCACAAAAATCATCTTCAGATGGAGAGGTAGTAAAAGAAATGATTTCAGTCACAGAAATTTTGTTAGAAACTTATGAAGGAAGGACTAAAAGATATTTGACAAAAGTGAAAACTTTCAAGTAAGCCACCAAACAAATGCCTGAGAGTTCTGAAGATCTCTCTGTGCTTTTTTTCCCCAGTCACCACATCTTAGCTATGAGAGATCTATCTCTGGTTACAGCCAACTGCCAACCTTTGGGATTGCTGGGTGGTTCTCCAGGCCAGCTCCCAGCTCTTAGCTCTTCAGAAGATTATCTGTCTTTCTGCTCTGTCCCCAGGCACTGGAGTCTTCGCAGTGCACTTGGTAAGGACCAGAGTGCATTAGATAGACATCTTTAAGATCTCTTGCCCTTCCCAAGGCTGTGAAGGTTTGAAGTAGTGTATAAAAATATTTGATACATTTCTCACTGTCCTGCTTACCTATCATTCCCCCCAAATTTTGTTGCATTTATCTCCCTTCACAAACTTATTGTCCTTGTGGTTTATTGTTTAAAATACACATTTTAATGTTATTTTAAAGGTGTTTTTGGAGGAAACACAAGTTAAATATGTATTTGATACATCCTCTTTAATCCAATATCTTTCTATATGCTTTCTGTGTCTTTTGTTGTTCTCATTGCTACTGTTTAATCCTTTGCATGTTTATTTATAATTTATATTACTCCAAAGGGCGGTTCAATTTCTATACTCTAATTTTTATCAATTCAGTTCTACAGAAATAAACCCAAGCCTTTAAAGTAACTCAGTTGCTATAACTAAAATCTTTGTAGCTATTTTTTGTTATTTTTATTTGTTTAAAAATTTTTATTGTTATTCTATTATAGTTGCCCCAGTTTTCCCCCGTTGCTCTCCCCTGCCCAGCCCATGCACCTGCTCCCACAGTCAATCCCTGCCCTGCTGTCCGTGTCCATGGGTCATTTACCTGTTCCTTGACTAGTCCCTTCCCCTTCTTTCCCACCTTCTCCCCCTCCCCCTCCCCTCCCCTCCCCTCTGGTTGCTGTCAATCTTATTCCTTGTTCCCATGCCTCTGGGTCTATTTTGCTCATTTGTTTGTTTTGTTCATTAGGTTCTTCCTAGTTAGTTACCAAGGTGCTCATCTTCAGCAGAATGTCCTTTTGATTGGAGGGACATGTGCCTGTATTTAAGTCATTTCTTCATGCAACAAATTTATATTTTCCACATCCTCTCTACCCCAGCTTTAAAATAAAAATGCAGAAGAACTATTTACAGTTGTGTGTCATCAACTGTGTTTGCAAAAACAAACAAACAACAAAATAACCAGACTAGCTCTCTTCCTAAGCAAATAGCAAGCTCTAAGAGTGTCTTATTAGGCTCCGATGCTGGACTGACCGGCCAGTAACCATGGTGGGTTAGAGGGAATGCCACTGGGAGACTTATTTTGGACTTCTCAGCCTCTAAACACAATTCCTATGGAGATAAGACTCCTTTTTGATCAGTAAATAACAGAGCAGTCCATGTTCAGGGCATCTTCTGCTTAGAGTTGTCAACACATTTCTCCCTACCTTCACTGTCTCCCAAACATGACAGCCGACATTTACATATCAGGGTCTCCTGTCTCACTGATACAATATGATCTGTGTGACAATCTACTCTCCCTTCCTTAGACATCCCATCCTCATCCTCCCCCACTCCAACTCCATGTTAGACCTGGATACCCAGGTTGCTATTCGTCTCAAATCACTGAAACCTTAGAAGCGAGAGTAACAGACCAAGGGCTCAATTTGTTACCAGGGACATGCTTAGTTGGCTCATTTTCCAAATGAAATTTGGTTCCACTTTAAAAATCAAAGCTGTCATAAAAATGCCACAGAAATTGAGGATTTAGCATATATCATAGAAACCCTTCTTCAGAATTAGAATTTGGCTGTGTGCAGCTTAAAAAGTAAAATAGGCCAAGACATAACAGAAAGGTTCCCCATGATTATCTCCCCTACAATCAATGGCTTTAACGTAGGTTATGCCCTACATCAGTCAAGTGTCCCCTGTCTCACTGCACTGAGTGCAGCATTTCAATGTGTCCTTCAACTTGGCATCGCTTCTGTGGGTGTCTTCCATTACATTGTGCACTGTCTCAGCCCCACTTCTGTAGGAAGTTTGGTTGTAACAAACTGTACTATTCCCTCAGTTCCCTCCAAATGTACCTCCCAAACCATGGCTTCCAGGAAACCTCCCCGGTAGATTTTCTGAATCTTTTGATAAATGGGTCTACATCAATGTGGCAACAGGTACCGAAGGGCTCACTATTCTCCTTTCTAGAGGATGAATTGTGTACCCTTTGCTGGGGCTTACTAGGGAGTGGATGCCTGAAATGGGAAGGGGATTGCTATCAGGCAAACCTTTTTTTTTTGACCCCTCATGTCTCATGGCCATATTCTCAACACAAACAATTCCAGCTGGTTCCTTGTCTCTTCTGTTTAACAGAGAAACATTGGCTTCTCCTTCAGAGATACTATGGTGATTTCTTGAGGTTTTATGAAGTTCTTCAAGCACTTGTCATGAGGTTGCAGTCAAGATGCACTCATCTGCCCTGGCTGGTGTGGCTCAGTGGATCAAGCGCTGGCCTGCAAAGCAATGTAAGTTCGATTCCCAGTCAGGGCACATGCCTGGGTTGTGGGCCAGGTCCCCAGTTGGGAGTGTGTGAGAGGCAATAACATGTTGATGTTTTTCTCCCTCTCATCCCTAATCTCTAAAACATAAATAAATAAAATCTTAAAAAAAAAAAAAAAAGATTCAGTCATTTGAAGGCTTGACTGGGGCCGGAGGATCTGCTTTCCAGTTGGCTCACTCACACTCCTCGCCTGGTGCTGGTTGTCAGCAGGTAGCCTTGGTTCTTTGTTACATGGGCCTCTCACAGGGTTGCTTGACTGTCTTCAATGACATGGCACTTGGCTTTCCCCAGAGAGTGTGATCCAAGAAGCAATTCAAAAGCTGAAATGTTGTGTAAACTTTGATTCAATTTCTAATCTTTTGTTGATGATATAATCAGTACTCTGATACATATCCCCATGCACTTATCATATACTATCTTCAAAATAAATTTAAAGAAAGGAAAGACTGATATCCAAGATAATTCATTCTACTTGTAAATTAGACCAAATAAAAATGACAGCATATAATTCCTGGACACTTGGCTTTTGTAATTACCATTTTATAAGAGCTCAAAATGGATTTAAAAAAAACAAAAACATCAGCTTCTGTTGGAGGTTTCAAATTATAATTTTGGAATGTTCACAAGAGCTCAGGGCAGACTAACCTAAACATACAAAGGCCTTTGTTTTAGGTTTTAGGGTGACAATTAATGAGCAACTTTTTGATAACTCTTTATTTGGAGCTGTTGTTACATCTAACCTGAGCCTTTCTTTTTATTATTATTATTATTACATACATTCATCTAAGAGGTAGATTTTTTTTTTTCAATAGTTTGGCTGTTTGCTGTGATATTCTAGTTCCTTTATTACTGATTGAGAAAATCCAGATATAGCAATCAATATTCAAAGAAGCACTCCTTAGGGCTATTGTCAGCTTCCTATTTTACTGATCAAATGGTAACACAGTAAGAACTTTAGGTTTAGATAAATTTTGAATTTATTATAGACCTGATGAACTTATTTCCTGTCAATTGAAAAAAAATGTACACAAGATCTCAAAACTTGAATACATTCCCAAAGAGACTTTTGTCACATTAGCTCAAAACAGAACTCAAACCTCTATCATTCTGCTGCCATATTTACTCAAGTATTAACACTTGCCAAGTAGATTTGGGTCAATTTAAGAAACTGTAAATAAATATTGATCCATCATAACAGGAGCTATTACTCACATTCTTAGTAAACCACTGATTCTAATTTACTCACAATTTTGCAGTGGCATCATTCCATGGAGAAAATTAGATTTTTACATATCAAAGCAAATCACAAAGCCAAAATGTCAACTTCATACATCAGGCAATTACTTGTAGTGTTTATCTGGTGTGTGTTTGGGGTCGGGGGGAGTATTTTCTACATATATTTACTCAGAAAGCTGTACGGGTCCTCCAAAATAAACAGGGTCTATAATTCTTGCCAAAAAAATCCCCTGTTCCAGAAAGCTACTCGTCAATTTCTAGCAGCATTAATGAGGAAAGGCGCTGAGACAGTCATTCATACTGTCTTTGTGATAAGAGTAACCTACAGGGCAAATCAAGATTAAAGACAAGGACAAGACAAACGGTTTAAAAAACCAATCATTTGAAATTTGCATTATCACCGGAAGTCACCTGGAGCACTAAAACCTTCAGGGGAGAGGTAGACTTGGTACTGAAGACATCACTGAAATATATTTAGGATAAGAATGGCCTCTTTATGAGCACAGAAGGATCTTCGTTCCCACATTCTGAGAGGAAAATTCTCTTAGAGTTGGACAGTTCTTTGTCGTGGGGGCTATCACGTGTATTGGAATAAGTTTAACTGTACCCCTGGCACTCTCTTCCCAGTTGTTAACAACTGAAAATGTCTTCCAATATCACTAAATGTTCCCTGAAGGGCAGAAAAATTGCCTCTACTTGAGAAATTTTGCTTGATGGGATAATCTTCTGTCTTAAAGATACACTTCACTCTTAATGTCAGGGGCCACCCCCAAGTTGGAAAACATGGACCCACAGACCCACATGAGGAGTCTGGAACACTCTGGTGGGATTTTCCCAGCTTGTGTTTTTCAGTCTGCTGCTACCAGGTGCCATAGACAGTGGTTGATGTTAAAGGGCCAGGTGACAGGATTCCACTTAGGCAAGGTGAGTTCATTTGGATGAGTCCCTCTTAATTATCCACATGTGATATCACTATATGCCTTTGCCAATTTTTCTTATGGTCTGAGGCTTCATATCAAAAAAATGCAATTCCCAGTGTCTAAGAAATGGCACTTACATAGTTAGAATCTTCCAGGATGGGCACTGAAATGACCCCTAGCAAGGAAAGTTAACAGAATGTTATCAGGACCAAAGATTAGTTTTCTTTGTAAATAAGTGAAAAGAATTAAAGGGAGCCCTGGCTGGGGTGGTTCAGTGGATTGAGCACAGGCCCGAGAACCAAAAGGTCATGGTTTGATTCCCGGTCAGGGTACGTGTGTGGATTGCAGGCCAGGTTTCCCAGTTGGGGGTGTGCGAGAAGCAACCGATCCAATGTATCTCTCACACATTGATGTTTTTCTCCTTCTCTTTCTCCCTTCCTCCCCTCCTCCCCTCTTAAAGTAAATAAATAAAAATCTAGAGAGAGAAAAAAAAAATTGAAGGGAGACCAAGAGGCTTATTACATTGCTGTCCTTGCGATATGGATTCCTTCCTTGTCTGCTCAGATTGCTCTCCTTTATCTACTTGCCAACATGAAAGATTCCTAACAACGTAGAAACAAAATTGGCACTAAGTTGTTTAAATACAACATTAAGTCTTTTAGTTTCTGTTGACCCTAGTAGGTGGGACTAATTTATAACATTTCATAATCCACTTACTGTGTATTTAACCCAACTGAGATAGAAGTTATTTTAAAAGAGGAGTGAATTTAACGAGATTTTGTTTGGAACCCTCACATCCCTTTGCCTAACGGCATGGCTTGTTCTTGCCTTTTCTTCATTCCTGATACCCAGGGACTCCCACTGAAGCCCAGCTGCCTGAGAAGCCCAGTTTGTGCCACTGTGGCAAAGTATACGAGATACCACCTTCCCACAAACCAGATGGCAGAGGCAGAGAGGCCCCATCATCCCAAGGGTAGACCTTTGCACTTGCCTGCTAGCTACACAAGTTGCCTTTGGGTGGCTCACCTGCCACATGAGGAAAGGGCTGATTTTCTTCTACCTGATGTACTCTCACTCAGCACCCAGCCTAGTTTATACCTCTGCTAGATGCTCATTAGCCAAAAGAAGAAGGGAAAACTTCTTTCCACACTTCATCTTCTGATCTAGGCAGATGGTGGATAAATAACAGAGCAAAGAGGGAAAACATACTTGCTTTTGCTTAATAAAATACTGATAGTATATGCTGTTGTCACAGGAAATAATTCCAATGTCAACAAAGACGTAGCAGTGTGGTGGCAGGAAGGCCTGAGGGAGGTGTCTTTACTCTGAGCCTCAGGTTTTCGTTTTCATTGACATAAGACTAGAGGCAGTTCTTAGGCTTTGGGAGCTCAGGAGAAGTCCAGGAAGCACAAAGCATTAAACCTCAGCCAAGTGCTCCCATCACCTTGGGATGGCGTTGGTTTGGTATTCTCTAGACTAGTGACTGCCTCTAAATAAAATTCAAAATGTGGACAAGTTTTGCTTGAACGTCATGGCATCCTAATGTCTGCTGGACAGGTCTTTCTTAGAGAAAAGGAACTGTGAGTCACCCTCTCAGAAATTTCTGCTGGAGTTTGGTGCTAGGAAAATATTTGGCTGCTGCTGATCTGAATGGCTTCTTAATCAGAAAAGAAGACTGTGTGAAAGTATGTGTTTCCCCTTTTGCCTGAGCTTCCAGGAAACAGTGAAGCCAAATCAGTTCCCAACTATTTAATGTCACTTCCCCAGGTGCCCAGGGTAGAAACCAGCTCTGTCTGCTTCCTTTAGATCACCTCTGTTTTGATACTCTTCTTACTTGTAAGAACAAATAAGACTGGTAAAAGCCTGAAACAATTTTGGAAGAATCCAGGGCTAGAAATTCAACCCAAATAAGAACAGGCAACTTTGTGTCCTCTCTTGGATTCCTTTGCATATAGAGAAAGTCCACGATAGTCATGAATTGTTTTGATCAACTCATCCAGACAAGCCATCTGAATTCTGCTAGGCAATATTTTGCCACTCTAGTCCAGGTTATTGAAAACATTTATATTTTTATTCTTTTTTCTTCCTTCAATAAATATAGTATGTGTTATGTGACCACTAGGGGTTATAGGAGTGAGCAAAATGAGATAGGAGCCTTATCTGATGGAGTTTAGAGCCTTGTCAGGTGAGAGACAGTGATCAAATAATCTAACAAACCAAACAGGAAAAGTACAATGCTATGACATCCTACAAGTAATAGCTATATGGTGCAATCATGGTACATAACTGGAGAATTGTCATAGCATGGACAATCAAGGAAGGCTTCCCTGAGGAAGTGATAACTGGGCTGTGTAGAAAAAAAAAAGTTTACTGATAATAATAAAAAAAAATTAAGTAGTATTTATAGACCACAAAATATTCTACATGTATTCTTGTACTTAATCTTTACTCATAACTTAACACATATTTATTGAGCTTCAATTACATGCCTGAGGAGGCACAGCCTTTGGATCTCCCTTTGAAAGAGTGAAACTGGTAGCACTCAAGGGTAAGGTCCTGGCAGAGTCATAGTAATTAGGAAGGACCTGAATTTTTATATTTCTACAAATGTCTTAGTGGCATTATAACTCATACCACAGATGTCACATAAATATGAGGAAAACAAACTTTCTGACATTCATCAGTTTTTTAGACTTCCTTAGGTACTTTGGAGCAATGTCATATTCTCAGGATCATTGAGGATTAGTACTAGAAGCTCCTTCCAACCTCTCCATCTTACACACGGGGGGATGGCATCACTGCATTGCTTTTTAAATGTGCTAAAATCAAGACTCATCCCTAAGTCAGGCCTTTCACCCAGGTTGTCCAGACCTGACTTATTGCATGTACCATGGATCAAAGATCACCTTTCGCAAATCTTTAGGTAAAATTCAACAGTATGGCTGCTTTATTAGGCAAATGAAACTTCTCTCCACCGAACTGACTTCTTAGAGGAACTCAGCTGTGTCATGTGGTGACACAGAGGAGGCTCCACAGCAGAGCACCTGGTCCCATGGCTCCTCCTCCTGTGGGCAGGAACCAGTGCCCCGAGGGCAGATAGAGCCAGGTTCTCTTCTAATATAACCCAGCACCTCTATTTCTCAAGGGAGCAATACACGTTGGGGCCAAAGAATTCAGAGACAAGGTGGACCTTTTCTGACGGCTAACAGTGGCTTCAGTGATCACACCACCTAGCAGGTGACACTTGACCCCAGGCTAGGGCCTGCCTTCCTCTCAGCTTCTTCGGGAAGGCACCAGCTTTCCTACAGCTCACCAATCTGAGTGTGAATTTAAACCATATCATACCAAGGGGGAATCATTTATATTTGAGGCATACTTTTTAGTTTCTTAAATTTTAAAGGTTATATTTTTGAGGCTGGGCCCTCAAGCATTCATGTGGAAAGATAAAAGATAATACACAAAGATAATCTAATCAGCAAGTGAATTCAGCAGCATCAGTCTCAGAAGCAATGCTTGGATTTTTTATTTTTTTAAATGTGACCGTCTATGATCTAAAGTTTGAAAAAAAATGGATTCAAATTCATGGCTAATTTTATAACAAAATGAACCTACAACAGAGTCATTTAAAGAAGAAAAAATAGAATCACTAAGGAATCAATTTCTTAACTTAAGTCCTTAACAACTGAGAAAAAAGGAAGAGAAAACTAATTATTAAAGTAAATACAATAATCCAAAGTAATAGTTTCCATTCTCATTTTCCGTTAAAGAAATTGAAGCTCAGAGAAATTAAGTAATGCAGTTCCTAGACCCCAGACTTCTTATGTGCAAGGACTGTATCCTACTTATCTATCTATCCAACATCTGGCCCCAACTCTCCCACACAGAGGTCACTCAATAAATGTTTTCTGATTGAGAAAGTAACTTACCAGAACTGGGATATGGACACAGAGACACAGATCTATCTGACCCTAAATTCCAGGTCCTTATTGGTCACAGCTACAGTAATGAAAAAACCCTGTTGAAATTCAGCGAGACCACAAATTGGAAAAACTATTTTCAGATTTTCTCAATTCCATTTAATGGTATAAACACTTATTGCGCATCACTGCGCACTTAGCCACGCATCACGAAAAGCATGAAAAAGGGGGACGGCATGGCATTTGTGCTGGAACACCTTTTATTCCAGCTGACAGAAAAAGATCCAGATGATTCACAGACAAGTGAGAGAAGCACTTGAAGGAAATGTGTAAGCACTCGGTGGAGTTAGGTATGGGACAAGTGGTCAAGAAGCTGGAGCTTTGAACCTGGACCTCGTGGGAAGTGTAGGGAGGAGAGAAGGCGTTGAGGCTGGAGAAAAATTTGAGTGATGGTGTGTGAGCGGAAGGGGGAGGCCCTAGTCTGATGAGGTCAGGTGCTTTGGGGGTGGGGGGGCAACAATTCTAAGTCAGAAAGGGAAAACACAAAGCTTGTTGCCTTAAATCACAGCTTGATGCTTGGGTTCAACCTGATAAGCCCCTGTAACATTCTGTAAAGAGCATGCAGGCATACTTTACAAAGATGACTAGAAACTATGCCAATAGGAAATTTGGAATATAGTTTTAAAGAACTAAGACAGAGGAGTAAGAAGTTTGGGGTTGTGGCAAGGGGAGAATCAATCCATCAATGACAAATTCCTTCAGAACACTTTAGTTACTGTTACTCACATAGATTATTTGAGATATTTTTTCACTGACTCACAAATGTCTTGGTAATAGGAAGGCAGTATCACAATTTGTTATGTAAGAAACATGAGGGAAAACACTTTCCTAGCAACTCAGTCAATTTCTTCTGCCTTTGGGGTTTCTTTGGAGTGTTATTTTTAGCTAGTTCATGCTTCCATGATTATAAGTCAGTACTGGAAGAGACCTTAGAAAGCATAGTCTAATCCCCGTATTTAAAAGGGAAGATGACCTTGACCCAGAAAGAGTATATGCTCCTCTAAGGTCACACAGTTCATTAGTTGCCATTAAGTTTTATTTCCATGGGGTAGGGTAACAATTGTTCTGTCCTCTATAAATTGAGTTCACTTTAGTAAATAACATTTGCCTTTATACAGCTACACAAGCCAGTACACAATACTTCTGTTGTCATAGACTTTCTTCCTCCCCTGAAGTTCAATCTCAATTTTCCCTTTTTATCTAGGAGTTGAGGATTACATCTCACTCATTTCTGTGGGCTCAGCACTTCTCACCATGTCTGGCACACAACAGGCACTCAGTAGGTTTTGTTGAGTTGAGCTGAATTTTAATCACTGATTTTCATTCCCTTGCTCTTAGGGACTTCTATGACATTTTTTATTTTTTTGATGAAAGAAAATCAAATCTCTAAACTGGAAGTGACCAGAGATATTAACCTGTGTTCTACAAGTGAAGACACTGAAGCACAAGGAAGGTAAATGATGGATCCTGAAGACAGTACACAAGCTGGGTCCCACACCTTCCCCAGATGACATGATTTTCTCTTTGGTGAAAAATATTCTAGTTTTCAACATGTCTTTGTGGGACAGATTCCAGCATCAACTATTTAAGGACACCAAAAAAACTTCAGAGTAATTTTGTGCTTTCACATAAAACTCATGGCTAGCAAGTAGGATAATAAAAATCTTTGATGACCAAATGATTAATTGACAAATAATTTCTGGGAAGAATTTCCCACTGAGACTTGGCTTGGGCTCATTTTGGAAACATTCCATTTACAGGAAAAATGGACCCTGAGGAAAGCAATTAAATCAAAGCTGGGAAAAGGCAAGACAACTGGGCCATAGACTTAGAGGTGGGTGTATCCTTGGACAAATCAATTGCTCTACCCTTGTGCCTCAGCCAACAGTGGCACCACTATCTCTGATCACCACCCACTCCCTGTTAACTCATGACCTAGAAGAACCAAGTGTGAGCATGGGACTGGCTTAGGCCAACCTGTCACTGTAACTGGGAAACAACACTCCCCCATGCCCGGCTGAATGTGGTTGGATCATCCTCTCCTAACATAAAGAGCTGGCCATTAATCCTTCCCAAGTGTAAGGTCAAGCAGGGGCTGCTCTGCAATGCTCTGCTGGTTTCATTCAAGTTCTCAATGGCTGTAGCCCTAAAACTCTTCACACTGACAATGTGTAGTGGAGGAGCCATGGCACAGGTGGTTCTAAAAACCACCTGGTCAACAGCAGAGCACTTATAGGAAGTTTAGCCCTTAACTGGGAGGTTGTATTAGTTTGCTTGGGCTACTATAATTAAATATCACAGAATGGGAGGCTTAAACAACAGACATATTTATCACAGTTCTAGAGGCTAGAAGTACGAACTCAAGGGGTCAGCAGGTTTGGTGTCTCCTGAGGCCTCTCTCCTTGGCCTGCAGATGGCTGGCTGCCTTCTTTCTGTGCTCTGCAATGGCCTTTTCTGTGTGTGTCTGTCCCTGGGATCCCCTCTTCCTCTTCTTATAATGACATCAGTCCTATTGGATTAGGGCCCCACCCATATGACCTCACTTAATCCTCTTAAAGGTCTTATCTCCAATACAGACATACTGGGAGTTAGGGCTTCAACCTATGAATTTGGAGGTGCATAGTCCAGTCCATAACACTGGGAAACCAGCATCTCTTATTTCCCGTTGCCAGCATGTCTCTTCTCACTGCTACTTACTCTCCTTGGTGTTTTCTCAGAGACATCTGTGATTGACTTAGGAAAGCAATAAGGAAAATTACCTGTTCATTCAGACCTGAAAGAAAGTACCGAAAATCGCAATTAAAAAGGGAATAAATAAAAATAAAATCACGCGGCCAAGATGGAGGCTTAGACGGACACGCTAAGTCTCCCTCTACAACTAGAGAGGAATACAACTACTTCAAAACAAAGGATAACTAGAAATTCCAGAAAATAAAACTACACGGAAGTCCAACATATGAAGTTATAAACCAGCGGTGCCATTTGGGCAGGTAAGAGTTAAAGAGGGCAGTGCTGTTTGCGGTCGCACCTGGACAGCGGCAGGCGGCGAGGAATCCGGGCTGCGCAAGCCCCTGGCGGTGCGCGACCCCGGCGCTGGGGAGAGCGGCCGCCGCATCGCCTTGAACAGTGAGGCCCAGGGGGGCGGGAGGACGGATCCCGGTCTCCTAGCTGAATAACTGTGTGAATCCATCTTGGACCCCCGCCCCCAAAGAAAGCACCACAGGGCTGCGAAATAGGTCGCGGACAGGCAGGCGCCGGCCGGTCGCTGATTTGTGACGCGTACACAGGCACTGCCCCCGACAGCCGGCCCAAGAAAACAAAACGCATCTGTCAAAATGAGGCAGACAACTATAGAAATCCTGGTGACACAACTCACCAGGCAGCAGATAGAGAACCTGACAGATGAACAGATAAGAAACCTGTCAGAGGCTCAGTTCTGGGCCATTGTTATCAGGTGGCTTACAGAATTCACAAAAGAGCAGGAAAAAGATAAGAAAGAAGCGAAAAACTTTCATAACGAAAGGAACAAAACCGCGTACGAGATAGATGGTGAGAAAAAAAAATCCAGAGTTCATTTCAACAAACTGGAATATGGAGAAGGAACAAGCAGTCAACCAATGCAGAGAGAGGAAATGGGAAGCAACAATGAGAGGATCAGAAACCTCTGGGACAGCTATAAAAGGCCCAACATAAGAATCATTGGTTTGCCAGAGAATGAGGAAGAAGAACTAGAACTTGAAAAATTGAGTGAAAATATAATAAAGGAGAACTTCCCAGACTTGGGGAAGGGAATAGACTTGCAGGTCCAGGAAGCAAGGAGAGTTCCCAAGAGACTGGACCCAGGGAGAACCACTCCAAGACACATTATAATCAAAATGTCAAAAATTAAAGATAAAGAGAGAATCTTAAAAGCAGCAAGAGAGAAGAAAAGAATTATGTACAAAGGGGTCCCAATTAGACTATCAGCTGACTTCTCAAGGGAAACCCTACAGGCAAGAAGAGACTGGCAAGAAATATTCAAAGTAATGAAAATCCAAAACCTACAACCACGAATACTCTATCCAGCGAAATTGTCATTCAGAATAGAAGGACAGAGAAAGTGTTTCCAGGACAAAATAAAACTGAAAGAGTTCATTAGATCCAAACCACTGTTATATGAGATGTTAAAGGGACTGGTTTAAAAAAACAGAAGCTAGGGAGATGAAACAAAGGCAAACTAAATAGGCAACGAGAGTGGAAAAGGAACTGTGGGTACGGGAAGCATATTGGGGGGAGGTCAACAGGGAGGGGGAATGGGGAAAGGGAGGGAGATGATATAGGAATTGGGGATCAAGGTAGGGGGGGAATGGAATAGACGGAGAGAGGTTGGGAGGAACTGTATGCACAACTAATGGACATAATCTAAAAGGGGGGGACAACTGGAGGGAGGGGGGCCACCGGGTGGAGGGGAGCAGAGGGAAGGGAAATTGGCACAAATGTAATATTTTAATCAATAAAACACATTAAATCTGAAAAAAATAAAAATAAAAAAAAATAAAATCACATCGCCAACAACAGTAAAAGAGCATTTGCAATACTCTGCAAGGTGGGAGGCAACAACAAACAGACACACACACACACTGAGGGGAAGAAACCAGGCTCCAAAGTTCTCTCCGCAGGAAAGAGCAACTTCGCTGGCAGGCTGCGGAGGGTGCCCTGTCGGCCTGATTTACACAGGTACGGAGAGAATGGTCTGGAGGCTTCGGGCCTGCTCCGCCAAACGCCCATGTGTGCATGAAATTAGAATGTCAACATTTGATTCATGCTGCCAAGCTGTGACTGTGAAACAAATTATGTCAGTGGGTGGCAATTGCAATATTAGTCTAAGCAGATAACATTTAACTCTAAAGAGGGGCCCGGTCGTCCAGCCTTTTCCCTATTATTACCTTAATATCAACATTGTTAGATTTAGATAGGATCCGAGTTTGAGGAAAAGGGAGATGTTTTATGGGGAGGCATGGGTTATTTAGGAAAGGACTCTTGGCCGTTTTAAGTGATGTTTGCTCCTAACCCTCTTGTTGAAATTTAAGAGTCTGGTAATGCAATGATTTTTACAAAGCACTACCACCCACTCAACGGAGTTCAAAGTGGCTGTGCCATTTGCGGGGTAATCTAAACCACAATTAAATAATCCATCTCTTATAAAGGAAGCCTTTGATTCCTGGGCAGAAGCTAGGAACTTGGTCCTTAAATGCATTTCAATGTAAAGGAAGTGGCAAGTACCTTGAAAGGGACTGTGAGCAAATTCTTCCAACTTATTTCCTGGGTTCCACACTAACTAATTTGGCTCAAGTGAGGTCTATGTAGATGTTTGATTTGAAACTTGTTATTTTCTACTCAATTGATTTAAGCTTGTGCATATTTAAAATCCATTTTTAATTAACATGCGGTTGGAAATTCGCTGAGGAATTTCATATAAAAGTAGGGATTTTGTTGGAGTGTATTTTTTCTTTAAGACATTCTTGGTGAAGCTACAACCATCTAAAACTTAAACTTGGCCTATGAGATTACAATTTTCCTATGAAATGAGGCGCACATCTATCTCCACTTGAGACCCAATTCTTTAACTAGCAATATGGCAAAACATCAATTTGAAGTTTTATTCCATTACAAACACCCATGTAGTTAAAGTTAATGCTGTGAAAAATCCAACTTGCAGCAGTGCAATGTTTATAGAAGCAGTATTCACTTAGCAGTTGAACCAGACCAAGATGACTAGCCACAGAATTAAAACGCAGGGAGAATATTGAGAGGTTCTTTGGGGAAAGGGGTGCAGGAGGAGGTGGTATCACCTAAAAACATGTACATTAGTTTAAAATATTTTTACTTGTAATAATGAGGATATTCACACATATCCCCAGGGTTGACATGAATATCCATGATGGTCTCCATCTTCTTCTGCTATAGTTCTCATCTCCTTACTCATATATATCTATGTCCAAAAGTTTGGAATTGCATTTTTTTCTACAAAGGCATAGAATGGAAGCCTGGGGCCTTGATCAAAGGGGAAACATTAATAAAATTTTAGTCTTTTAAATAAATGTCCTATTTGATAAAGAGGGCTGTGGGGAGAAAAAAAGAAAACTTTAACACTTACCAAAGAACCTTTAGGCACTATCATTTTAGATTGCAGCTCCCTCATACCAGACAGAAATGCCAAAACAATATAATTGGTGGGCTGATTTTGAAATCGCTTGCCTGGTTAGTATATTTCTCAAGACATAGTGACTGAGCATCATTCTCCTTTTCTGGATGAGCATAGTATGACACAAACTCACAAAAGAGCAAAACAGATTTCTCAAAACTAGAAGTTGTCAGGCAGGTAGCCACAACATTTCTCGTTTGTCTCTGCTACATAGTTTGAGGAAGGTGGGCACCAAACCCACCGATCTGGTTTTGGCTACACATAAAATCCCTGGCTGAAATGCCCTCATTGTCTGAGATGGTTGTGAAAAAACTGCCTCAGTGGAAGGTCTCTGAAATAGAGTATTATAAAAGGGAGAGGTCTGAGGTAACTGCCTGTTTGACCCACCAGCCCAGTCCATTGCTTCAGCCATGGCTATTGATGCAGAAATGCATGCTACCCTTGCCTCTCAAGCAAGAATTTCTGCTTTGAAATTTCATTCATTCTGAAAACACCCCTTGGTTAGGCCATATTTCCTTTTCATTCAGATGATGTCAGAGCCTGCCATCCATTTTAAAGCCTTCACGTCTTCACAGCCATATAACATATCCTGTCGTTTATTTCAAAACTATTCACAGACCAAAGGGAATATTTTCTCTTTATGGGGCAATTGCAGGCTTGTAACTCCTCCATCCTCTGAGAACTTTAGAAGAAAGTTGGCATTATCATCTGCAGTTGGCTGTCAAATGCAGTTAATGCTTTATCAGGAGAACTAGAGACAAAGCTGCTCCCATCATTCCATGTCAGGAAAGTAGATTTGGGTTCTCCACTGTGTAGGAAATTCACTGTGTTCCTTCAGCCAGAGATGTAAGAAATCAGGAGATCAGAGAATGGAATAAACAATATTTTGATGTAAACAGATTATCAACATGAGAGGAATGACCGTCTGGTCACCCGAGGGGTTTATTCAGTTAACACTTCCACCCCTTAAAGACAATGGTGTGCAATCAATGCATATAGGGCCTTTCAGGCCCGTTGCTAAGTGACACGCAGTGTCAACAGAAAAATGCCGGATGTACAGAGGACAGCTCCAGGCCCAAGAGAGATCAACACCCTCAGATGATATTTTAAACTTAATTCAGTTCCCAATGAAGATTGTGACAGGTTCCGTGGCCAGAGCAGAAAAGATGTTTGCACTTCAAAATCCGACTTCGTAAAGTTACTCTGCTGTGTGCAAAGAGTGTTTAATTTGGTAACAAGTGAATCATGGCCCAAACAGTAGTTGGTTCAAATAGGAAAAGGCACCCAGCAGGGGCGTCCTGAATATTCATTTCTTGCAAGGCACAGCAGTCATCTTACAATCTCAGTGTCGGTATCAGAGCTGATCATTTGTCTCACATTGTCTATGCATTCTCTCATTTTTTCATCTCTAAAATCTATTTTAGGAAGAGCCCCCAAAGCCTTTTGCAACAGCTTCTTCAGAAATGCTAAAGAAAGGAAAGAAAGTTGAATAGGATCACATCACCCCCATACAACCATGAAAACCTGTTTTGTGGGGCATTCTTGAAACCAGCCCAGAAGCTCTTAAGAGTTTTTGTATTTATTTACCCATTTCTTTCTCTCCCTTCTCCATCCCTCAATGGATTTTTATATTCAAATGCAAAAGATTCTCATGTGCACTAAAGATCCATTTATGTATCGGTTTAGAAGATCATGCCATAATGTTAAGAATTGCAACTTTTTCATAAACAGATGTTTACAAATTCAGTCTTTGTACCAGGAAAAGTACACTTACCACAAAGGACCTATTTTCCATATTTGAAGGCAAAAACCTTTGAAAAAAACCTCATGTCCCTAAAGTCCAGGAAGTATTAACCTCAGCTCTATTGTTCCTCAAAATTAACAAACCGGTAAGATGTTTTTCCAACCAGATGCCCCTCGGTCCTGCGTGGCCTGGGTTGCTGCCGACCACAAACACTAGTTGCACAGGCCCTGAGAGTTGAGTGGACAAGAGGTTGGTGAGGGACACAATCAATTTATTCGGCTCAGGATGCTCCAGTGCCCTAGTCAAACACAAGCTTTTTAAGATTCCAAGTCACACAATTTTTAGCGGGCAGGTTTGTCCTCAAGAGTTTGGTCTGTTTATTAAACTACTAAGAGCCACAGGGCATTTTGTCTAATGGGCTAAAACTCCTCAAGCGGGAGTATATTAACACAGATTGAGAAGAGGGCGGAGGGAGGGGCTGACTTCTTGGCATTTTTCTTCTATGCCTCATCCCACGAAGCTAATTTTATAGGGTTGCTCCTGTCATGTTTAAGCTATAGGTAGTAAGGGGAAGATTGAAGGCAGATAAAGTCACACAGTAGCATTTCCAGGCCTTGTTTCCTCCCCTCACTGAGGGTGATTCTCTCTCCCAGAGGCATGTGAGGTGAAGAAGCAGAGCGTAGAAACAAGCAAACAAGTTACAATGATAATCGCATAATTGCGTTGAGACCACCTGCCACCATCTTCCTACTGCAGGCTCCTCTCACTACCAGGATTCTTCCCATCTTTTATAACTGTGGAAACCAGCAAACTTTTCCATAGTTATAAAAGATGGGAAGGTAGGATTTTGAGCCCTGGGGTTAGCTGAGTGAGTTACAGAAGAGCTAAGTAGAAGTCACAGACATTTTTGGATTAATGATCAGGCCTAACTCCTGACTGAGGCTCTTTCTTATCACTGGAGCAAGAACAAGTGAATGCTGAGTGTTATGTGAAAGGAACTGCTCTTATAATAATTTGCTGTGGGGCTATAAATATTTATTTATTATCGAAAGGCACAAAGTCTTTGGATACTGATGAATTAAAATTCACTGAAAACTGTTACCATTTCTCTACCAATGTGAAAACGTGTGAATGGGCCCAAAGGTTTTCCTTAAATTCCTAATAAAATTAGTTAGAGCCTAACTCTAACTCATTCAATTTATTTCAATAAGCAGATTGCTTTTTGTATCTCTCCTGAACCTACCCAAACTGCCACATAAGAATCTATTATGACGCTTCGTGTCTAGCCCCATTTCTGAGCACTGCAGGCGAGTTTAGCAGGAATCTTATAGTTTGGTAGTGCTCTAACTGGGAGCATACCCAGACTTCTGAATTTCTTTTTAAATAAAAACATTTTCTGCATAATCATTGTGACAAAGATCCCAGTTACTGTGGCTTGTCTGTCTTGTATAAAGATGACCTACTCTCCCACCTTGGAGGGAGGCTGTTTCCTACATTGCCCCAGAAGTGGGGAAGTATTTGTTAAGCCATTAACGCTTTCTCCTTGTCCCTCTTGTGGCCAACAGGCTAAATTGATAAACAGGCTATGAAAGCAAAACATCTAGCAAAGGAACTAGACCACGCTTACAGGAGCCTATGACTTCAAAGCTTTGCGGGCATGACTGGCAGGCACATTTGCTTAAGTCCAGCAATTTCAGCAGGTGAAACACTAGAGCACACCATGAAACAACATAGCCCGAAAGAAAATAGCCATGCATCAACAAGCCCAAAATAGGGCTGTTATTGTCTATGTAAATGAAGAGCCATGAGCACATATAATAATTTATTAAACTATGAAACCAAGCCAGATTATCTAGTTCCCAAATTTCCCACTAATGTACCTATTATACATTTGTTCTTCATTGTCCTGTTTTTTAGACAAGGTCACTGTTGATAGGTGGTTCTCATCTTAAAAACACCTGGGGAACTTTTAAAAATCTACAGATGCCCAGGCCCCACCCACAGAATTTCTCTTAATTGGTCAGGGTGGGGAGACTGAGCAATGATGGTTGTTGACATTCTGAGGTGAGTCCAATGGTGAACGTTCCCCCTGGTGAGCCGGGATTGAGCGATGAGGTCATGGATAATTAAGTGGAGGCAGGTGCAGATGGAATAATCAGAGTTTATGGGATGAAAACCTAACATTGAGGGAAGAGCACCCATTAATTTTTTGTTTTTTATGAACGGAGAAACAAGGGACATTATTAACCTTCAGCAGCAGAAAGAACATATTTGTCTAGCTCTAGGACGGACATATTCCATGGAACCTAGTTGAGACTCATGACTTAAGTGGTTGGTAAAAGACCTGCACAAACGGGAAGGCAGGCATAGGCCATGTTTAGGAGGTATGCCCTTGACAGGTGTCAAAGCACTGCAGAAATGTGGAGGTGGATGAGAGGTGGTGGAGCATCGGGAAAGGCTTCCCTGAAAATGTGGTTCTTGAAATGGGCTTGAAATGGGAAGATTCCTAGGGTGCAATTGTGCATGAAGGCAGTTGGTGAGGTCCAAGCCCAGAATCCCTTCTCTGAAGTTCGAGGCCATTTTCATGAAAAGGAGAAAGACTGTTTCACCTTTTATCTTTTTACTGTTCTTCTCTTGTGCTTCCAGACTAGGAAAAGTAATAAAAACTAAGACTCTCTATTAATTCTGTACCAGATATTATTCCAAAAGCTTTACACTTAAATCATTTGCACTAAAACCACTTGTTGAAATATCTCTATGAAGTGGGTACTGCAATTACCTTCATTTTACACAGGGGGACACGGAAGCAAAGAGAGGTGAAAACTCATTAAAGATCACACGGCAACTAGGTGTTCATTGTCTTATCTCTCTGCTCTTCTGCCTCTTTCAGACACTGTCATCGGCTGAAGCCACTTCTTCCACCAGCCTCCCACAGCTAACTGGTGACAGATGCTGCTGGCTGGGCATTGGCCCATTTACCATCTAAAACCAGCAGCCCTTCGTTGCTGGAAAACGGTTGTAGACGCACCCAATCACAGTCCAGATCACGTGTTGGGAGGCCCATGGTCCATCATAGATCCACAGAGCACAATAGTAGCCTTTGCCCCCAGAGCAAGAGAACCCTGGTCCGGTCACTATCTGATCACTCCACCTGACCCTGAATGAGATCTCCCAGAGGCCCCCTCTCCCCTTTTCTTTTTATTATAGGTGTGTAGCTTATGCTATTTTCTTCTTTTTTGAAACTCTTCATATAATGCAGCAAATTATTACAAGTTTTAAATAGCGGGTGGCCTTGCCTTAAGAAATACAGACAAGGAGTTATTTAATACATGTTTTTAAGAATGCCCTACAGAAATGGTATAGCAGCGGCCAGGGAAATCTTTTTTTTCTTCTCATCCAAATCAATTAATTCAGTTCAATAGATACTTATTGTGCACTGACCATGCATAGGGTTTCTTATTTTTAAAAATATTTTTATTTCTTGATTTTAGAGGGAGAGAAGAAAGGAGAGACAGCAATTTGTTGTTCCACTTATTTATGCATTCATTGGTTGATTCTTGTATGTGTCCTGACCAGGGATTAAACCCAAACTTTGGTGCATCAGGAATATGCTCCAGCAGAGTAAGGACCCATGCATAGGGTTTCTAATCTGAATAAGGAGATAACACAGCTGTAGCAGTCACTATAACAAAAGGTAAAGTGAGAAGGATCACAAAGAAAAGTCCCTAAATGCTGTGGCCTTTTGGAGGCAGATTTGAGGAAAGCAGCAATCCTCTGGGACTTCCTGGAGGAGGTGGTGCTTAAAATGAGCCCTGAATCTGAAGGACTTCAATAGGGAGAGGCTGTGGGAGGGGTAAAGGGCAGTTAATTCTGTCGCCTGTCTTGGAGTAGAGCACTCAGGCCCACAGGCTACATACACATGAAGCCCGGGAAGAACAAAGAAAATGTTTGCCGCCAACTTCCAAAACTGCACAGGCGGCAGTGTCGGGGGCAGGAAGCTTTAAGGTCTTTTGTACAAAGTAGCCAATTTACAGTTATGGTTACACTTGAGTCAATTAAAGTGTTTTATTAGCAAGAATTTGAATCTCTTACCTTCATTAACATTTAACAGTAAATGGGAGAAAAAAGGTAAATAAAATATTATCTGGCTTTTTAAAGGTCATTTCAGACTGAGTATTATAAAATGTGATCTGGGGAAGGGCGGGGATGGCCCTTTGTGTGGATTTAGTACACGGAGCCCGCTCTAGAGAAATCTCATGGCACTGGCAGCACAACACCTCTTGGCAGGTGAGGCGCTTGAAGGTGCATTCATCAGAGGCAGCACGTTTGGGGCAGGGGGAGGGACGAAGGAGATCTGACATGTGAGAATGAATTTTTTGCTTTAGATCTCAGATTGTAAATCGTTTGGGGCATGCAGTACTTAGTAATTACTCCCACGATCAACACCTGCTTTTTAACAACCCTAGGCTAGTAGCCCACATTGATTAAATGACAAACCTAATCTTTCCCCCAAAGGAAAGAAGCGCAAAGGGAGCCCTGGGCCCTGGTCTCAGAGAGTCCATAGGGGGCTCAGGGAAGCCCGGCCACAGGAGGCAGGCTGTCCTCAGGCCCCAGGCGCTCTGTGGGCAGTTTTACAACAAGGAAGGCCTCTTGTTATTGGAAGCCAGAAGAAGAACCGTGATAATTTGGCAAGGATATAAATGTTCAACCTGAAAAGAAACTCCTATTTTAAATTTCCCAAAGTATAGCAGGTCCTTGAATAACATTGCTTTGTTCAACACTTTCATTAAAACATGGATGAGAAAAAGAAAGAATTCTCGGCCAGGGCCATTCCGAGTGCTCTGGTTTCTGCTCGCATCCCAGAGATGTGCATGTTAGATGAACTGCTGTGTCTGGGTGGGTGTGGGTGTGTGATTCACCCTGCAATGGAAGGGCATCCTGTCAGGGTGGGTCCTGTCTAGTACCCTGAGTTGTGGGGACAGGCTCTGGCAGACTGTGACCCTGAACTGGAATCAGTGGGTTGGAAAAGAGTGATCTTATTTATTTTTATTCATCTTTATTAAACGCATCTATAGCTCACATTTTTAATGTTTAATATTAGAAGGGTTTGGGTTTTTATTTAGAGGTTTGGTGATATTTTTGTGATCAGACATATGCCATAGGAATTTAACTCTTGTTTAGATCAATTAGCCTGTGGTAATATTGGTTTTGTTATAGGTTGTTTCACTTAAAGTCACAGTTTCCAGGAACCTACTAACGACACTAAGTGATGGGAAAGCCATCCAAAAGCTGCCCAGTGACTGTTTCATCCCAACCTGTCATCAGTGGAGATGATAAAGACCTAAGATATGATGCTGAAGCATCATCTGACCCTGGGGAGGCAGCAGAAAGTCTGGATGTTCCTACTGAAGGGGAACGACTTTTCTTGCAATTCTGTATCAGAATGGGTAAACCAGGAGAAGACCCACTGCTCCCACAATGGGGTTTCCGAAGATTTCAAGGTTTTAAGGATGACTTTTCTTCTTGCCCTAGGTGAAGAAATGGGCAGAGAGGTCCTGACTGGTGTGGTTCAGTTGGTTGGAGCATCGTCCCATACTGAAGCATTGCAGGTTCAATTCCTGGTCAGGGTACATACCCAGGTTAGGGGTTTGATTCCCAGTCTGGGCGCATATGGGAGGCAGCCAATAGATATTTCTCACTCAAATTGATGTTTTCTCTCTCCCTTCCTCTCTTTCTAAAAGCAACAAAAAGAAATGTCCTCAGGTGAGGATAAAAAAATAAAAAGAAATGGGCAGGGAGAAAGGGAACTCTAGACCTGGGGATACAAATCCTAGCAAATGGGAAGCTGCCTTTTCGAGGTAGTAGTAGAAAGCACAGTCTTACTCAAATGAGTATGAGAAAGGAAAAAGAAAGCCCTGACCAGGTAGCTCAGTTGGCTAGTGTCGTCCTGATATTCCAAGGTTGTGGGTTCGATCTTTGGTCAGAGCACATATAAAAATCAACCAATGAACGCATAAATCAGTGGAACAGCAAATTGATGTTTCTCTCTTTCAAATTATTTTTAAAAAAATGTGTATGAACAATTGGGTCAAAGCTCTTTCCTGAGCCATCTTCATCAGTAGGGCCTTTGCTACACTGTATCTGAAAATGGGGAAATAAAACTGCAGGAAAATAAATATTTCCTAATAGTAAATAAATATTGCTAATCACAGGGATTGTGTTCAGAGTACCATGCAACTACATAAATATAGAACAAAATTAGGAGAAGAAAAGGATATTTACATAAGTAAATATATATCAAAAACTTGATTTTAATGCACTAAAAACACCTGGTTTAGTTTTCTAAATGTCAAAGGCTGCTCTTCACTGTCCCTTCAATACTAGCCAAGTTAGCAGCTGAGGAGACGGCCTTCTGTTTATCCAAGTCCGAAGGTAAATATCATGGATTTCAGTACAAAAATGATGGGGACCTTTTCCTGTTCCACTTAATAACTTTATTTTGCATTTGATCTAGCAAAGAAATACAGAAAGGTTTCTAGGAGGTGGAAGACCAAAGTTCTAGACAGTTTCCCCATGGGCTCTCCCAACATTATTCCATTCCCTTTCCTTGTTGCTGAGTACACACAAGTGACTTGTTACCCGCCCTGAGAAGTCTGGGAACATTGTGGAACCTGAAAGACTCAGCAGCGAGGTATAGAAGGCCACAATGAGAGATGGGAATGAGACCATGACCATTTCCAATGTTGTTCAAAGAAGCCAACATTTTCTGTGACGCATATAGATACATGTATGTGCTATTATCTAAAAAGGCTGTCATGTCACCTGATCACCACAGGGACAATCATCCTTTAAAACATGCACTGAACACAGAGTAAAAGTCAGGCTTTTGGATGCCATCACAGTTCAGTCCTTCAGGAACGGTGTGCAGTGGATAGTTTTGTCTGAGATGTGGAGGATGAAGTCAGTCTGGGAGAAAGAATACGGCCTGCCCTGGTCACTGTGATACCAAGCCTAGATCTTCTTCCCATCAATCTGCCCTCTCTCATAAAGGTAAGTTGGAATTGAGTAAATGTAGGTGACCATTTATTCTGACCAAAATGACTACGCTTTCTTACCCACTCTGGATTGAGTACCACAGACTCACTGAAAGCCAGCAGCAGAAGGGACCTTGGAGATCTGGGTGCTTCCCCCAAGGGGCATGTGGGATGGGGAGAAAGGCTGGTGTAACAATGACTGGGGGTGCTATTGTTCCACAGTCCTGGACCTGTCGCATGCAGTGAAGAATTGTACTGCCCCACTGAGATACACTGACTGCTCCCCTATCCCTGTGCCTTCTGACAGGTGAGGAAACTGAGGCCCACAGTTGGGTCTTGGATTCAAGCTCCCAATTCTCATTTTAGGGATAGTCACTTGTCCACAGCTGAACAACAGATAAGGAATGTATTTTAAAATATATAAATATAGATATATTTTTAAAAATACAACTTTCATTTAAAAAATATATTTATTGATTTGAGATAGAGAGAAAGAGCGAGACATCAATGTGAGAGAGAAACATCAATGGGTTGCCTTCTGTACACACCCCAACTGGGAATGGAACCCACAACCTAGGTATGTGCCCTGACCAGGAATCAAACCTGTAATCAACAACTATACTCCAACCAAGTGAGTCACGTGGGTGGGGCAAAATATATAAATATAGATATCTTGTTGTTGTTTCTGCTTTCCTGAGCAACCTACCTCTCTTAACTAGCTCTGAAAAGGCCCATGGCTGTTCTCTGCACCTCTGGAGGCAAATATACAAACCCCTTCCAGCTACTCATACTTACCTTTTGCTCCCCTCCCAGGTAAGGAGCTTTTCCTTAGACCCCGAATTCAGCAGAAAACTTCAGATCACTCTAAAGAAAGATCTTCTGCTTCAACAAACACCTATTCGACCCCTCGTATATACCAGGCATTGAGCTTGGTGCTTGTCAATGCATTATTTCATTTAACTCAGAGAAGGAAAACTCTGACTCCAAAAAACCTCCGCTGCCTTGCGGCATACCTCTTTAGGGGAAAGGCTAAGGGAGTAAACCCCGACAGAAAATCCGGAGCCGGAGTCCCTAAGGCGGTTTGACGTTGTAGTCAACACCGGCAACTCCTGCGGCGCACCTGAAGCCAAGCTGTATTGACTCCGTCTTTCCCTTGGACCCTTCAGCAGCGAAGAGAGGCGGGGTCTGCTGCATGGGCAACAGCAGACCCTCCATATCACCCTGCCCAGGCTCTGTAGCTTCAGCTTCACTGGAGAGGACACTCCAGCATCATCGTAAGATGTCGATTCAACACGGGAGGAGACAGATACCGTGTCACTCCCGAGTCGGACTGCACAGCCATTCTCGGCGGTGCAGATAGACTCTTAAGAAGTTACACCATCGTCTCTCGAGACGGACGGCTGCCGACGATTTCATTTAACTGCAATTTAACAGTATAATGCAGGTACTACATCCATTTTATAGATTAAAAACTGAGGCTTTAAGTGGTTTATCTAAATTGTTCAAGGATTCACGCCTAGTGACTGACCTCGTGTCAGCCCTAGGTGTCTCTTCTACCATCCACCAGCCTCATCTACCATCACTTTGTTCCCTTCATGTCTCAGTTCCATGACTTCTTAATGTCTGTTCCTTTGAGTAGATAGTCACAGGAAGTACCTTTCAATGCTTAAAATTCTATCAGGTGGGTGAGTTGCAGCAGAATTTCTAAAAACTCTGGCCACATTTCTATATGAAAACAGCTGACTTATATATATATATATATATATATATAATATATATATATATATATACATACATACATATGTGATTCACTTGCCACAAAACAAAACCATGTCCAAGGTAAACTGAAAGCTTGGTATAAACTGAGAGTTGGTATAAAGGACAATCAATGATAAAAGCTCGGGGCCATTTACAAAAACACCATCTCACACACACACACATGCACACACACACACATACACACATGCAGGCACGCACACACAGTATTAGCACATACCTATGAAGGCTTGCAAGGGAATCTGAGTAGAATAAAGGAATATATAAAACAAGAGAAATGTGATTAACTTAACAATCTACTTGTGAGGTTAAAATTTTTTAAATGTTTATAGCAGTTGAAAAGTAAAGTCTATGAAAAAGATTTCCAGTAAAAATAATAAAATTTCCAAACCCAGTGAGATATTTCTTTAGGTATGAGAATTGGCAAGAGGAGGGAGAAAAGACAGACTCTCCACTTGTTAAAATGGGAGCGCTCCTTAGAAATTTCGTAATTATGTGCTCTTGCTGTTCATTAATTGCAAGGGAACCAGCCTGGCTCCAGGCTCCGTGCCTGCTGGGAGGGCAAGACAAAATTACGGGCTCACATGAAGGATGGGCACTGGTGGCCTGTACCCATCAGAGTGCAATGTATTGAGTCTGAGGCTCTGGGTCAGAGACAGCCACCCTGATTCAGGCTGCAAGTCATTAAAAGGTTAGTATGGAGCAGAAACTGACCCTGGCTATCCTAGGCATGCCAGAGGCTGTTCATTTAAGGAAAAATTCTTAATTGTGTTACTTTTGCTCTTCTGGCTTTAAAATAATGTATAGAAGTAATATAGCTTGGCAAAATGCAAAATAAATATCCCTATCATTTGGCTAGTGTTTAAAATACAAAGGTGCACACACACAGAAGCAGAGCAAACACTCTGATGAATAAAAACGTGAATTTGAGGGCAAATGAGGCATGAAAAATATTGGCCAATAAACAACCACAAAAAAAGGTTATAGTAAATTTTTTATCTAACACACTGGGAAGCATTTGAGCCAAAAATACCCACCAAGAGAAGACGTTCATGGAAGCCACACTTTCTAAAAACTATGGAGGATTGGTGTTCATTTATTTGTTATAACTCAGACATATGGAAGCCTCGGCTCTTACTGGACTGTGTTTTGGAAGGTGAGACTCTGTGAAGGTTTATCATATCTAAGAACACATCAGTGGCCTATCACGAGAAAATAAAATATGCCTAAGGTACGCCTGTAATCACAGCTCTTTTCTGAAAATGTCTCATCCAGGAGGCCCTAACATCCCTAGAGTGCTTTTCAGTCCACAAAGCTCCTTCAAAGTCATCTCTCAACGTGGAATGCACAGGTATTATAATATTAGCTCCACCTCCCAGGTAAAGAAATCAACTCAGGAAGTTCAGGTGATTTTCTCGAGCTCTGAACTGTCAACCAACAGGACAATGCTTTCTTAGCCACTCTGGGTGAGCACCACAGACCCACTGCAGGCAAGCGCGGGAAGGGCCCTCGGAGACCTGGGCACCTGGGGGACGAACTCGAACATTTTGGTCAGGTCAGGGATCTGACTAGGGTCTGACACATCTGACCCCTACCTTGTACACTGGGAAGCTGTCTGTGCTGAGGTTTCCAAGAGCCCCCATGTGGTGCTCACCGTGGGGCCCCTGTAGCTTCCATCTTTTAAGGCAAAGCTGATTTCAGGAGGCTGCTTTTGTAGCCACACATCTCATATCAGCCATCCCTTTCTCAAGGGAGGCGGGGTGGTATGGCTGTCGAGAACTGATAGACCTGAGTGCAAATCCTGTCTACGTGATACCTGCCGTGGGGCCTCATCCCTGTGAACCTCAGTTCTTTTCTGTAGCCTTGTGATGGTAATTCCTCTCTCTCAAAGCCCTGGGTGTACTAAAGGCCTTAGCCCACAGTAAGCCTTATTACAATTTCTCCCAGATAGAATAAAAAGGTAAAGACGGAGAAGTCTAAACTTTCAGAGCGTGATCAGGAAAGGTCATGCAAGGGCAGCCTGCAGCCTCCCAGTAGGGTCTCAAACAGAAGAACTGAGAACTTGGGACTTTTCTGTGCATGGAATATATCCAAACCAAAGAACAATGAGAGTGAAGGTCTCTGAGAATTTTTCGCCCACCCTCAACCCACCACACGCATACCCAGAAGCACCATGGGTAGAAAGAAAACAGATTCTTTCAAGATTCCCAGACCGGTCTGTGCGAAGTGAACAGGTTTCCAGGCCCTGTCGGCTCTCAAAAATACCAGAGCCTCACAAGGCTGAGGTCACCTGAAGCTCCTCGGGGGGCTCTCTGTCTGCACTAATTAGAGAAAGCAATACTGTTTGAAAGCATCCCCTTCATCTGTCTTCCAACCTTGCTTTGCTCCAGGATTCGGGTGTTCACAGGCCCAGGCCCGGTTCACACAGCCAGTCTGCCCTTCAAAGGCGAGGAATAAACAGGAGCTCACCAAACAGGTGGTGAGGAGAGACGTGCCCAGACTGTCATGGCTGGTCCGCTCGGCACCTTCACTTTCATTATGTTCAGCAGTTGTCAAGCAAAGGCGCGCTGGGGAGCCAGGGCTTCCACACCTTCAAAAGGAAATATTGACTAAACGGTGAAGCTGCTGTTCTCACGACCTCCTCTTTACCTGCAAGACACCTACAGGGACTCACATCGTCAAAAGAGGAGTCATCGTTAGACTCTTCTCACTGACACCCAGTGGCCCAAGGGAGAGCAAGAGAGATGAAGGGCCAGTCATAGGAGGGGTGATGAGCCTCACTAAGAAACTGGAACATTCTAAGTTAACTTTCAAGGGTAAGAACATATAGATAGGGCCAATTTGCTCAGAATGTGAGAAAAATAGAGTCTTTGTGATGATGGAGTCCAAATTCCCTGGGTCTGCTGCATGGGCAACAGCAGACCCTCCATATCACCCTGCCCAGGCTCTGTAGCTTCAGCTTCACTGGAGAGGACACTCCAGCGTCATCGCAAGATGTCGATTCAACACGGGAGGAGACAGATACCGTGTCACTCCCGATTCGGACTGCACAGCCATTCTCGGCGGTGCAGAGAGACTCTTAAGAAGCTACACCATCGTCTCTCGAGACGGACGGCTGCCGCCGCCGCCGCCACCGAGTCCAAATTCCCCAAGAATTTGGCTACTCAGCCTATTGTTTAATATGCTCACCACTTTGGGGGAGCTTAGGTTTTCACCATATGCCCACAGACTTGTCTTAGAATGTAGGAGAAGTGTCCCTGAGATGAGACAGGGACACAGTGAAGTTCTCACAGTGTTGATGCAACACTGAGTATTGATAGAAACTCAGTGACCAAAGACACACTGTGAACAAGGAGATGCCGCTCTGCCTGCCTGCGAGCTCAGCCAATGGGGTTGCTGAACTAGAAAGAAGTTCCTGAGTGCAGCAGGGAGGCCGGGCAGAAGGCAGGAGGCAGGTTGGGGTTGGGAAGGGAGGTGTTGGTTCTTTTTTCCTTTTGTGGGTGAGAGGGCTCACCTTATTGGAAGGCACATGTCCCCGTGCCATGGGGAACAGAAATTCTGCAGCCCTGCATGTTCCCGAAGGGTCCACAGACCTGCTCTCGCATCTTGACATGGATCACAAGCCAAGAGACTACGCCTTGAGCAGAGGTTAGGCCTGTCCCCACCCACTTCTCCTACTCTTCCAGAAGATTACTGGAGAATCTCTCCCAGCTGTTCTCTTAACCACACTTGTCCCATTCCCAAGTCACCTCAACATTCACCCCTCCTTGGGGGACAGAACTCTATGTCTGGTTCCAAAATAGTTTCTGTCCCCATAAAAGACATGAGTAAAGGCAGGGGAACAATAATTTCCTACAAGTGTGAAGGATAGATCAGCCCAGTGATTGTTGCTGGTCAGTTGTACATAGGTTTTTTTTTTCCTAAATAGTAAAAGTTTCATTTATCTTTAAATGTGATCTTGACAGGTCTACTCAAATAAATTAACGTTTCTCTCTTGACAAATACATTTCCCAATAACAATGTGTTTATGTGAGCTGCATGACCACCTCCTCTCAAAATAGGGAGCGTAGCATGGTTTTTATGTTAAATGGCACTGAGATCCTCCTGGGTTTGTCTTTGACTGAGTGGAGGGGGGGAGGAGGGAGAAGGCTGTTTTTGAGGTAGAAACCTGCTCCTCACAGATTGTGCACCAGCCTGAAGCAGGAACACGGGAGAGAACAGATATGAAGGTGGGGCATGGCTGGAGCAGGAGATGGGGTCAGAAAGGTAGGCTGTGTTCACACCAGGAAGGTCTCATATATTTTCCTTCCTGCAATGGGAAGCCATTGAAGATATTTAAGTAGGCAATGCATGGGACTGGTATTGCAGTTCTGGTGACAGTGTGCAGAGGTCCTGGAGAAAGGAGAAACTAGAGAGAGAAAGACAGATAATGCTTTGCTCATGAAACAAACACAGAGCACCTGCAATGTGCCAGGTGCCCTGCTAGGCACTGAGGCTGTGGTGACAGGAAAAGTCAACACAGTGACTATCCTGGAGCTCACAGTCCCACAGGATATGGAGGTGGCGGCAGATGGCATGAAGAGTCCCAGCTGAATTTAGATGTATATGTGCAATGATTTCAACATGGCAAATTTGAGATGTGTCAAACAGCCACAGGGAGCAGTACAAGGAAGCCTACAGTCAACATGCATTCCCCCAAGTTTAAACATAGAAATAGGATTTCTAAAACTCATTTGAGCCCTGACTGATGTGGCTCAGTGGGTTGGGGGTCACCCTGCAAACCAAAAGTTTGCCAGTTTGATTCCCAGTCAAGGTCAGGGCACATGCCTTGGTTGCAGGCCAGGTCCCCAGTTAGGGGTATGCAAGAGGCAACCAATTGATGTTTCTCTCCCTCTCCTTCTTTCTCCCGTCCCCTTTGTCTAAAAATAAATAAATAAAATATTTTAAAATATAAATAAATTTCATTTGACCTTAAGAAAGTCAGCTTTCCTAATCATTATCTGTGCGCTCTACATGGAGAACATTTTCCTTGAAGTTTTTCTTGTCAAGCTGAGAGGTAAGCAACTTGCCCAAGTAACACTGCAATTAAGTGGCAGAGCCCTAGAGTTACACCCAAATCTGTGCAGCCAGGGTCTGCCCCCAAACAGCTGGGTACAGAGTAAGGGGTTTGGAGTTCAAGCCTCGAGCCTGAATTCCAGTTCTCAGACAACTTCTCTAAATAGAAGTTGATTATTATTGCCCAATATTGCACAAGAGTCAGGGGAGCTCTGACATAGAAGTGACCTAAAATGAACCCCCACTGGGTCTCTCTCTTCTATAAAAGAAACCTTGACCATCAAACCACCAGCCAGCTCTTTGGCATTCCTCTTAAGGCCAAAAGCCCCTCAGCTACAGAAACTAGCTTTGCTTCATTAACATTTCTTTCAGTGACATTTACATATTTTATACCACCCTCTGTAATTCAGCAAACCCACCCTCTCATCCCATTCCACTCTCAAAGAGTTTGCTAGTCCTTAGCAAAAATAACAGATTTATTGCTTCAGTTCCCACAATGCACACGTATTTATTAAGTCCTGCCTTAAAGCAAATTCAAACATTTTCTATGATCATTTTTTTTGCAAGCATTAGAATACAACTTCAGAATGCCTCTTAACATACAGTCTGCCATCCGGAGCCAGCTACTCATAAGTTGTAATTTTTCAGTGCCTTCCAGGTACTTTATATGACCTACTAATTATCTGTCAAAATGTAGGCATCAGACACAAATCAAATAGGTGAAAAGAACTTGATCTAATGTCTGCTTTTTTCAGGTTCTGAGTCTCTGAAAACCACATACATCAAGCGTATGTCTTGCTCTTGGACACATACTTTAATGCATTCCCGCAAAGCCCACAGTTCTCTGCAAAAACATCTTCCTTTGCTGCTGAGATTAATAAGCCGATCCTCTCTCCCCACCTGCAAACGTCTGTCTAAACAGCATAGAGCTGTCCCAATCCTACCTTTCCAGAGGTCATGTTGCAGTGCCATGACATGAATGTCTCTTGCACTTGAATGTTACACTCTCTGCTCACAAGCAGAAGACTCAGGCTTGGAGGGGACTCCTGACAAGTCTGAATCCACCATCCTCTCCTACGTGGACAAATGTCCAAGAAGAGAAGAGCCACCATGGCATTTACTTCTCTTCCTGAATTCCAGGAAGAGGCCCTAACTTTTGATAAGCAAACCAACTTAATTATGTTTAACATACCAACTCATACATTGTTCATTTAACCAATATTTACTGAGCACTAACTATGTAACAGGTTCTGCTCTTGATTGAATATAAACAAAAACCATAGTATTCTATGGTAACTAACTTTAATTCTAGAGGATTTTATATAACATCAGTGACCTTTATTTGATGGGCATTTGCTGTATATAACCAATATTCTTAGTTTTAAAAGGTAGATTACTGATTTTTTATTAAAAAAAAAACAACTCTCTGATTCCCATGAAGTTCTATGAGGGCAAGGAATTTTGTTCTATTCAGGCTGTATCATGAACAGCACCTGGCACATAGCAGCAAGTGCTCAATAAATATTTGGTGAACAAATGAATGATACTCTTGACCCACACAAAGAAAGGAAATTATCTTCCACATCCTTTAACCAAGTAAATACTTAAGAAGTACTAACACTCTATTTGAACCAAAAAACTTGGGAGTATGTCTACTTCACAGTCATAGAAAAAGATGTTGTAAATAAATTTTCAATGATATGAGCAAATGTCTGTGATATCTAGCTGCATGGAAAAGCAAGTTACAAAACAATATGCCCAGTATAAGCTCATTTCTAAGCCAAAATATAAACAGTGACTCTTTCTGGTTTATGGCATTTGAGGTCGTTTTTATTTTCCCTTGGTGTGTATTCTGTGTTACCTGCAATGAACATGCATTACGTTTCTCATCACATTTTAAAATATTACTCTAAAGGAAAGATTACAATCCAGATTTTGACCTGATTGTTCTTTTAGTTTACATTTCAAATCTATTCAAGGCTAGAATTAGCAAAATTACTGAAGAGGAGCAGAGAAGATGACAAGGTTCCTAATGAAACTGTTATTTCATACCAAGTCTGAAGAGAAGAAAAGTGGCCCAAGTATCAGATAATGACCAATCAGTGACAGTGTCAAAGGGCTCATTGTGCCAGTGATAGCTCTGGGGAGGTCAGATGGGAACCGTGTGCGTACAGGAAAGATGATGAACCAACAATAAAAGGGAATCTTCTTGTAACCTAGGAGAACAGTGCCACCAGAATCCATTTTAATGGTGATTAGCTATATTTCACTGGATTCCCAAAACAGACTTCTCCTACACAAGACCAGGAATGAGAAGCCAATCTTTAAAACCTTGCTGCTCTCTCTGTTTTCTTTCTCTTTCTCACCTAGGAAAAGTTAACTAGGATTTCAAAGCCTAGCCTCGCTGCAGCTTCTCTGGAGCTCAGAAGCTGTTGGGTTCTGGTGTGTGTGCCAGTTATTTGCTCTGCCAGCAATGTGTTAGGATAATCACCCACTGAAGGATTTCAACACATTACATTTCCCCAGAAGCCTTTGTCTAACAGGGTAATTTATGACCTGTTTGGGGCTCTGGCCTTTACCAAAACAATAAATTCACACTTGGGCTGGACTTCAAAGCTGTCATTATGGGCCTCAGCAGCAGAAGGTGTCCTGCAGCTCAGAGCCAGATCAACAGATCAACAGATAAGAGAGTTTTTAATGGTCTCTTTCAGGCGGGCTGCAAAGGAGACAAAGCTGACAGCTACTGCTGTAGCATTTGGCTATTCTTGCAAAATTTGACCCTACAACTGGGTTCTCTTGACCATGTTAAAACTGTCCCACCCATTCTCTGCAGAATGTGGGATCTATGGGTTTTTTAGGGGTTGGGAAGGAACCAAATGCTTCCCATGGGACCGTCAGCTGCTCCTGCCCCAGTAGCATCTTGCTGGAATGTCCACATAGGCCCAGTCCTCCAACCCTGCAGCCAGCCTAAGCCCCCCACATCTCTCTTTGGAAAGGGCTTTTATTGTCTCCCATGATTGCAACAGGTTCTTGAAGCCAAGGGTGTCTTTCCCATGCACAAATCCTGTATAAAATGTAGGCCAGGTTTTTCTGTGCGGTCTGTATCCTGCTTGTGTAAGAATCACTGGGGATGCTTGTTTTTAAAAAATCGCAGATGCCTGGGCCCCACTCTGAACCTGCTGTATCAACTCCCAGCAGTTAGGCCCAAGAATGGGACCCTTAACGCACAGTTCAGGTGATTCTTACACACACCAAAGTTTGAAAAAACAAGGGGTAGGATGAAAATAGAATGACCAAACTAGGAGTTTAAGCCTGGAGGCCTTGAGATGAGCAAGATCTAGATTCAAGTCTAGGAGCCACTGCTTACTAGCTGTGTGACTTTGGACATGTGCCTTAACCTCCCTGGCATTTGGTTTACTCTTATGTGACAAGGAAGGAATATCTCCTAATTTTACAGCGAGGAGTAATTTCTAGCTTTACAGATACGGCTTCCCTTCCCCTCAGACTTCTGACAATTCTGTGTTTTGCATCTGGGCCTCTGTCCATAGCTTCCCTGCTGCCCTTTGCCCAGACACAGTAAGCTCTCAGGCTTCCATTCCAAGCAGCTCCCCATATTTCAGCTCCCATAAAAATAGGTGTCTTCTGTGGGAGGCACAGGATTTGTAATGCAGCCATACTGCTTTCCCCTTCTTTTCCTTTTTTTTTTTTTTTTTTTAAAGCAGTGCAACTTGTTTCAAATGATATCTTTCATAGGCCTTGATTATTCAGGTATTTCCAAAAAGCAGTAGCTTTGTGTGATAGATGGAAAGGCTTCAATTTTGAGTTTGCCCATCTCCACCATTCCACGTAAAGCTCCCTGACTCCCACTCAAGGCCTCAGATGGGAGGAGTGTCTGTGTCTAGGGGTGGGGGCAAGGTGGGAAGTGGAGTGAGGAGTCACATGGTGCCAAGGTAACAGAGAAGCTGGTGGCGTCAGTACCCACACTGGGTGCACAGGACGGGAAGCAGGTCTGCAGAGAGAAGGGAATGACCCCTGTTTCTGATACACTTAGTTTAAGGTGTGTGGCAATCAGGTGAGGACAGCTGGAAATTCACGCCCAGAACTACAGATAGAGACCCAAGCATGAATAGAGATGTGTCCACCTTCTAGGTCAGTGGTTCTCACCCATGGCCAAACTTGGGATCATCTGGGAGCTTTAAAGAGTGCTGATGGCTGGATCTCACCTCCAGAGGTTCTGATGTAACTGGTCTGGGTTGTGGCTGCACCTTGGGAGACTTTAATCTCCCCAGGCAATTCCAGTGTTTAGCTAAATTTGGGCACCACTGCCCTTTGGGTAAAAGAAAAGCTGTGCAGGTGCCGGAACCTTTAGTCAACATCCACATCCTTGGAATTGCATAAAAGAGCAGAGATCCAGATGTTAATTACCATTTATACTAGTTACTGGGAGCCAATAAAACAAATTACCACGAACTTGGTGGTTTAAAACAACAGAAACTTACTCCCACACTTTAGGGGCCAGAAACCTGAAATCAGCATCTCAGGGAAGAAACCAAGATCACTGCAGGCCACACTCTCTCAAGAGGCTGCAGAGGAGAACCTGTCCCTTGCCCCTTCTAACCTCTGGTGGCCGCTGACATTTTTGGCTTCCTCGTGATCATATCCTTCCAATTTTTAGTCACATTCTCTTCTCTTTCCCTATGTGCAAATTGATCTTCCTCTTATAAGGATACATATGATTGCATTCAGGGCCCACCTGGATAATTCAGGCTAATCTCTTGATCTCAAGAGTCTCAATTTAATCACAGCTGTGATATCCTTCTTCTCCTTCTCCTTCTCTTTCTCCTTCTTCTTCTTTGTTATTATTTTTTCACATAAGGTAACATTCACAGGTTCCAGGAATTAGGACCTGATATTTCAGAGGGACTGTTATTCAATCTCTTATAGTCAGCCCTCAGAGATTCACATTCACCCTACGTGCAAAATAAATTCATCCCATCTTAACATCCTCTAAAGTCACAACTGATTATGACATTGCATATCCAAAAATCACACCTGGGGTGAGCCAGCTCTGTCATTTACTAGATGATGAACTGGGACATCATAGTTAGCCTGGCTGAGCCTCAGTTTCCTCTTCTGTAGAATGGAGATAATGACAACACCAATTTTATTGGGTTTTATAAAGTTGAAATGAGCTATTATGTGTAGAATCTTTTTTAGAACATAGTAGGTAGACCAAAAATATTAGCAACTGCCATAGTCTGTTCAGGCTGCTTTAAGAAAGTATAAAAGGCTTATAAACAACAGAAATTTATTACTCACAGTTCTGGAGGCTGAAAGTTCAAAATCAGGGTGCCAGCATGGTTGGGTTCAGGTGAGAACCCTATTCTGGGTTGCAGTCTGCTCACTTCTCATTTGTACCATCTCATGACAGAGAGTGGAAGAGTTCTCCAAAGTTCCTTTTATATAAGGTCATTAATCCCATTCATGAAGGCTCCACCCTCATGACCTAATCATATCCCAAAGGCCCCACCTCCTACTACCACCATAGTGGGGTTTAGGATTTCAACATGTGAGTTTGAGGGGTACCACACACATTGAGTCCACTCAGCAACAATGATCAATAATGGCAAACTTTACAAACATATCAAGAATGCAGGCCCAGATCACTAGGTTTGCAACTAATAATACTAATGTAAACTAAGGATTATGTAGCTTTTACTTTATGTCAGGCACCATTTTAAGAGTTTTACAGATATTGACTCATTTGGTCTTCAGACATAACCCTCTAAAGTAGATACTATCATCATTTCTATTTTACAGATAGAAAAACTGAGGCATAGAGAGACGTTAAGTCCAAAGTCACAGCTAAGTGGGGGAGCCAGGAATTGAACCCAGGCAGACTTGTCTACTTTCCCTGTTTATAGCCACTGTGCCATCTCAGTTTTCACTATAAAAGAGGTCATTTGTGGCATAGCAATAGACCACTAATGTAACTTCTGTTATTCCGGCTAGCTGATTTCTAAAGTCCATCTCAGCTTTGGCAAGGAGAAATTTCTGACCTCCCAATGTATTGCTGGAAGGGACACATTCAGATTTCAGTGGTTCCAGCTATCAGCCTCCTGCAGCCTTTAGGCAAAAGAACACACTGGTGAGTTCACTCATTTAACACTGGCACTACCCGGTTGTGAGATTAGTGGGAGCTTGTGAAGAGAAATCAGGAGAGTCTGGGGTTCCCACCCAGCCCATCTCTTTGAACAGGCTGCAGCTGCCTCTGAGGTTGTTCCTTGGCCAGGACGCAGTTGCAAAGTTCACACTTAAAAGTCCACTTAAGAGGATTTAAAAGAAACAACAACAGAAGCAGGTGTAGTAGAAGTGACCCAGTCACCTTTTGCCCCTAGCGTTGCTGCAACAGCTGGGAAGAACAGGGCAAGCCAGCAATGCCGGGCCATAAACCTCTGTGACGCCCTGCTGGAGGCAGCTTTGAACCGAGTGCCTGCCAGGGACCTGCAATGGGGGAGAGAACTGTGGTTGGGACTCAGAGCACACATGGATGGGGACAAGAGTCTTAATTTGAGGAGCTGGAATTCACCAGCACAGGTGATTTGACCACTTTGTTGCCAAACTGAGGAGCTCCCCTCAGTGCTGATGCAAGCCTGTTGCTTTAGGGGTCTCGGGTTTCATGAGGTGCAAGCAGCAAGTTTTGCAAAGAATTAAGACTAACTGCCTGCAATGTTGGTTTTCTCATTCCATGAACAAAGCATTTCAAGAATCTCCCCACCTCATTGCTTTGTTAAGTTTATATCCTGGACTACACTTCACGGGAAAAGGAAATCATAAAACAATGGGGGTGGGAAGGGAGAAAGGGTTGTAGGGGCAGATCATATACTGATGCCCCTGATTCCAAATCAGGAATATTTAGATTTGAAAAAAAAATCTATTCATCTATTTTGTTGTAAACTGCCAAATTCAAATAACAAATACATTAGTAATCCCACCTTCCCAAAAGAAAAAAAACATTACCTGTCATCCTTTCCTCCCCCAAACCCCCTCCTAATTTTTTGGGATAATATTCTAAATGTTTTAGATACTTTATAGCTAGGGTTATAAATAGGGTGACTAATCATTTCTATTTGCCTGGGGCTGAGGAAAATTTTAGTGCTAAAACCAGAAAGTCCCAGGCCAGTAGGATACCCTAATTATAAAGAAAGTACACAATAGTGATATAAGAAGTGAGGGTTTAATATTATATATCAACTTTTCTATTTACTACCAAAGCTATTCAACTACTTAATATCACAAGTAAAATCAAATTGTATCAGCCATTTCTGATACATTTTCTAAAGTTGCCATAATAAAATTACCAGCATTGGTTTTACGGAACCTTTCACCAGACCACTTCTATTCTCCTAAGTCAGGATCAGGTCAGTTCATAAAGTGGCAACCAAAATATTAGATGACTACTAACAAGAGTGAGAAAATTAGGCCTTTTATTCCCTTTCAAACCAGGAATGTCTTTCCCCCCTTTTTTATTGAATTTATTGGGGTAACACTGGTTAACAAAATTATATGGGTTTCAGATGCACAATTCTGCAACACATCATCTGTACACTGTATTGTGTGTTCATCATGCCAAGTCAAGTCTCTGTCCATCACCATTTATCCCCCCAGACACTCCTCCACCTCCTTCTAGGGAAAATGCTAGAGTTCTCACTATCAGATATGCTTTATCTTTGTTTCTTTCATTGAGCAGCATCTATTGTCTAATTTGATTTTTATGATAGGAATTTAAGCTATAAGTAAAAAGCTTGTATACAAAGAGCTGACTCCTTTATTATGCTGACTGTAAACAAGAACTGATGGCTGAAGAGTAATACATGGTTAAAAGTTCACAGCTTTATAAACCAAAAAAGTTTGAGATTAAAAAAAAAAAAAAAGACATTTATTCTCCTCCTGCTGGAAAAGCGTGTCTTCTACAAAGTTACACACCCTTGTGATAAGGATGACATTAGAGATGATGGCACCAAACAGAACTAGCACCAAAGCATATTATTACAGATGTGCCCTCCAATCTCACCTGTGCAAACTGCTGGGGAGTCATGAGGCACCAGGACCAACTATTTTCTGGATAACAGAAATAACTGAATTACACTTTCCATTTTAACTCTTCACATTGAATTTGAATTCTAACATGCATTTTTATTTTAGTATTTTAATTTGACCCACATGTTAATGAGCTGGACTTCGATTTCATCTCTTAGATTGTCTTTGGTCAACACATTATTATAAACAATCTGTTGAGCAGTGTAGCTGTTAAGAAGTAGAAATTTGGCTGGAAGAGTGTGTACTGAGACAGCAAGTCAGCCTGTGGGAGACAAAGTGGTTAAAAACTTAAAAACAAAAAATTTGTGTTGTGATTTAAGACCATGAAGGAAATAAACCAACAATTAGGTTCTGTGGTCCAAGCATACCAGTAGGTTTCCTATTGCGAGATATTTTATTCTTGACATCCACCAGTTCCAATGTATAGTGAGAAATCTGAGTCAGAATTCTATAGTTCCCCTCTATCAGGTCTGATCCCAAAATCTATGCTCTTTTTAATAGTCCACAGGGCAAATCTGTCTCAACTTGTTCTGTTCAAAAGAGGTCCCAAAAGTCAATGAGGGGGGAAAATGCATGACTTCTCTGAGAAAAACCTCTTAAACAAAGAGCTGTAGAAGCTTATAACATTGTAGGACCTATTGTAGTTTCAGTTTTAAGAACCTTTAGTATGTATTCAAAATGTAACTACCACAAAAATGTCTAAAACTTAAAAGTTTTCAAAACCAAATTATCTGCCATCCCCCACTAATCTACTTTTATTCTTTTGGCTAGAGCCTGGTTATAGGGAGAGTAAGAACAAATGGACTAACATGAGTGTTATCTCAGCTTGGTGCCACCCATTCCATACTACCCAACCCCACAGGTAGCTATTAAACTTTCCATTGTACAGATGGGAAAACAAAGGCTGATGTCACCTGATGTGACATCTTAGCTGTCTGATGTCTATGCTCATCTTTTGATTATAAGGAATTTCTACTACCATCCACCATACAAGCTACAGATTTGTAAGTCAACAGAGACTTTCTCTTCTTCCTTCCTTCTCACATCTACTAGTTCACGTAATCTCATTAATTCTAACTGTCCAACATCTTACTTCATCTTCATTTCTATTACCTTGGTTTAGGCCTTTATGATTCCTTACTCAGTCTTTAGTAATACTTTCCTAACTGAACTCTTGGATGCCCGTTGCCCAGCACCACTGCCCCCATCACCACACCACACATCCACCCCATAATATGCTACACTAGAACCTGAATGCACTTTCTTAACTCCTATTTAATCACATCCCTTGCTTAAAATCTTTCAATGGTTCACTTTTCTCTGCTATATAAGGTCCAAGGTCCAAACTCCTTATAAGAAAATAGGCTCTTTTTTTTTTTTTTTTTACAATCTTCTCACTTATCTCCAATCACTCACTCATACAACTAAAAATAAAATGGCTCTTGAGCTTCTACTATGGTCCAGGCACTGGATTAGCTGTGGGGATATAGCAATGAACAAGACAGAGACAGTCCTTGGCCTCATGGAGCTAAGAGTTGGCAGCACACATTAAACAATTACTCACACAATGGATACTACAAAACACTAAGCACAGGAGCACACAGCAGCAAATCACGTCACGGAAAGTGTGATGTGCAACCTGAGACATAGAGGAGGCATGAATTAATCTAGCAAAGATAAGAGGGAAGCCCCAAGCAGATAAGCAGTACTTCTGTGCACACGTCATGCCTCTGACATATTTCTGTGCAAGTTTCTACGTGGCATTGAACTGGTTATCTCTGCCATCTGCACTATGCTGAAGATTTTCCGAGGGTCAGCGCATCTGTCGCAGCTTGTAGCCCAGTCAGCTACTATGCCTGGCACGACAAGTGTCCAAATGCTGGTTGGTGATGATATTGATGACATTAGGCACCTTGTACGTCATATTACTATGACATGCTGATATATTACTGATAAATTTTACAACAATCCTCCAAAAAGGCAATACAGTATACTTATTTTTAGAGATTCAGAGACTGAGAGCTAGAGAAGCTAAATAAGTGTCCAAAATTAAATAACTAGCCAATGAGATGGAGTCAAATTCAAGCCTGAGTCTATTTAATTTTACCGCCTTTCCATTCCACAGCATATTGCAGCTAATACTTGCAAGGCACATTGAGACTATAATCAAACTTTGCTGCATGTTAAGTACCAGGAAAGAGGTTCTCCTACCATTGTGTTCATAATTTGGCCTTCCATGTTACTTGGGAGTTTAATGAGAGTCAACCCATTCCCAAGGGTATTTTCATCTCTGGGTACTTAGAAAAAGTCCTGTTTCTGTTTTAAAACTGAGGACTACATCACCATAAGTAAACCAAGTCTTTCCCTACCAGAACCCTTCTTTTACTGTCAACAGCTCTTCTGTCAAACTTCACCTGGGATTAAATACTACAGTGAAGAGTTGAGACCAGTACATATTAAGAAAAGCAATGGGTCCTAGATGATCTTAAACGAAGCAGTCAGGACAGTGATGAGGGTGTGAGCCCGACTTCAAGGGGCAAAGGAGTGAGATGGTGGACAAGTTGAAATAGCAGGTAAGAGGTGTGACATCAAGGGCAATATTAGCAGGAGCTAACAGAGAAGGTATTTGTTAGTGCCAGAGACACCTAAACGTGATGTAGGCCAGAGGAAAGGAGCTAGCAGAGAAGGACAGATTCAAGGTGCAATTAAGGTAAGAGAGTCTCAAAAGATCTAAGAGGTAAGCTCTCAGTAGAGGTGGGTGGGTGTGGGCTCAAACGCACAGGGAAGGGGTTAGCTTTGACAAGGTCAATGACACCAATCACCAATAAATGAGACAAAGTAGAAGCTTTGGGATCAGAGGGAACTGAAATCCCAAATAGGATTCCAGTTTTCTACTATATATATATATATATATTTTTTTTTTTACTGAAGATTGCATGTGAAACTTTAGTAACAGCAAAATTTCAAGCCCATAGAAGTGGGTTATGGGGCATATTTGGGTGTAACTTTGGACAAAGAGACGAGTTGCCTGTATTATACTTCTAGCCATGACTAGAAGGCTAGAAGATACTGTGTCACATGGAAAAAAAGAACAGAATTAAATAGTTTATGGCTTGTGAGCATCTGAAAGGAGAGAGAAGTAAATTAGAGAGAAGACAAGTAACAATACAGTTCTGCTCTTATATTCATGAAGGCTAAGCTGTATAAAGAATATTTTCTTCCCTCATCCAGTACATTGCTATGAGAACACAATAAAAGCAATTTGGAAACTATAAAAAAGGTTGGATGGTTGTTAAATAGATGGGTCCATAGGTGGATGAATAAAAGGAAGGCTAGAGATATGAATGGAAAGGCAAATAGACTACCTAGCTACAGAAGACAGAAACTATAGAAAGATATTATATATTGAAATATTTCAAATACACTCCTGATTGGAAGAGTATCCAATCTGCATCATTAGGCAGATAAGGAGAAAGGAAAGTATTTTGATCTTTTCTCTGACATTTCTGATTTGTCCAGTATGAGGAAAGAGAGAGAGAGACAGGAATAAGTTTTATAAATTGAATGTGTTTATTTAGTGAGAGCTCAGAATAAGAGTTATACATAATAAACATTTTTAACAGTGTAAGCAGTGGAAGGATTTTGACTGTACAGTTGAATCAGATAGCCTTGGACATGAGGGCCACAGAAAGAAAAGTCAGCACACAAACTATGAACCACACAGACAAGAGAATGTGAAGGCTCTTCTTGAAAAAACATTTTTGGTTAGCAGGAACTGATATTAGGTTGAAATTAGAGAGATGGGAGTAAATAAGCCCAAGAGTTTAGAATTTTAAATTTTTATTTTATATGTTTTATGTACTTTTGTAATGGCTTTGTAGATGATTAATAATTATGAGTATCTATTTGTCTTGCTATGTTTTATTTTTTAAACTTACATTTCTATTTTGATGAGAATTCATATAAGTATTTTAGAAAATTTATATATATATATATTATCCTCATGAGTGGACTTGCCCATTGAGTTTAGAGAAGGGGAAGGAAGGGAGACGGAGACAAACATCTATTGGTTGCTTCCCTCAAGCTCCCTGACGAGGGACTGAACCCACAACCTAGGCATGTGCCCTGAACAGGAATTGAACCTGCCACCTTTTGGTTCATGGGACTAACTGACCCACACTAGCCAGGGCAGAAAATTTATATTTTAGGGTGAACATTTGAACCATTTCTTGTCTAGCAGCCACTGTAGGAGAATCTAGTGCCAGGAGAACAAAGTCATTTTTGTTTGGTGTAATTAGAAAAAGAGAGATGGGATTTTTGAGAAAAAATTATGAGATAAAATCATTGACAGAGAAGGAAAAGATATTTTACGATAAAGCTGTATGTATGTGCCTATAATTCCCATATTAATAATGATGGCCTGCCTTGTACCTGTTTGGACTTGGATATCCAGGTACCTCACTTTATTGCCTTACACACTTATTTTAGCATATCCAAGACTCAGTTCCTGATCTACTCTTACAAACCTACGCCTTTTGCCCCCACCCCTATTAATATTAATTTTAGTCTTATTGTTCAAGCTCAAACTTGTAGAGCAATCTTTGATCTCACACTTTGTTGCACATTCCTCATCTGACCAGTCAACAAATCTTGTCCTCTTTGTCTTCAGAACATCTATCTAGAACCTGGCTCTATCCCAACAACCTTCTCTCTGGTCTCCCTACTTCTATCCTTGCTCTCTTTTGGCCTACTCTACACAGTAACTACAGTAATTCTTTTAGAGCATAAGGCATATCATCTCACTGGTCTACTCATAACCTCCTATGGCTTCCCACTTTTCTCAGACTAAAAGCCTTACCATGATCTATAGGGACCCATGACCAGGCATTTGCATGTGTTTCCTCTGCCTGGAATGGTCTCTGTCCCAGAATCCCCATAACTACATGCCCCTCCCTCATTCCCCTTGTCTTTACTTGAATGTCATCGTCCCAGGGAGGTTTCCCCTGGTTAAATCACCTACATTGATAACTTCCTTCAGCCACGTTTTCCAATCCCTGGCACTCCCTGCCCCCTTTACCTGATTTATGCTTCTCTATAGCACTCATCACCATCTGACATTTATATTTATTTGTTTATCTTGGTGTTGTCTGCCTACTCCAGCTAGATTTGTAAGCACATAAAAACTGAAATTTTTCTCTATTTTGTTCATTGTTTTATCCTTAGTCCCTTGAACTATGCTTGAATAGTAAATAGTAGGCACTCAGTAAGTGTTTGTAGGAGAAAGGAAGAAGAAGGGAGAAGAACCAAGGGCTTATAAATGCATTCCAATAGTGTCTGTGTAGTGGTGCATATAAGAACAATTGTTGGAGGTGAACTCCATAATTCCTGAAAAGTAAATTCAGAAGAGCATTGGACATTAAGAGAAGAATGAGACCCAGGCAAAAAGACTGCTGAAGATGTATACCTACACACACACACACACACACACACTCTTCAAAAAAATGTTTCTATAGAGCAAGAGATAGTCACTGGAAACCAATGATACAATTTTATTATTACTAGTTAAAGTATGTAAAACGTCACTGAGATTGCCTTTATTGAAGGTGTGGTCCCTGTTGTTTTAGTTTAGTAAATACATAACTATTTAGATTGTCTTCCGCTCTTGGTTTTTCAATTATATTTTCCCCTTAAATCCCAAGCTACTTAATTTCAAATTTTCTTATAATAGCAACTATTAGGATCCCAATCCCTAAATTGCAGAAAGACTTCTGCATTTCTTTCTAAGCTTTAAAATAAATGGCATTTGAATTTATTCACTTATTCTTAAAGTAAACGATATCTGAATGGACATCTCCAGTGTTGGAGCTTGTGATCTCCCATTTGTACAGCTTCTAGTGAGAGTTCATGCTAAGGAAGATTTCAGCTCTCCCCAGCCCCATGTGACAGCAGATGATGCCCTTAGTATTTCCTTTTGCCAAGTGAACATTAACTTAGATTAAAAAACAAATCTAAGGGAATGGCACAATAAACTTTTTAAAAAGCAAGAGGAAGGAATTAATAAAGATGAGAGATAATTTATGAAATAGAAAATAAATATACAATATAGAAGATCAATAAATGAGAGTTGGTTGTTTGAAAAGGTTAATAGAAGTGGCAAGTCACAATTAAGAATGATCAAGAAAAATAAAAGGCACAAACAAGCAATATAGAGAATGAAAAAGGGGATATCACTATAAATTACTCAGCTAATTAACAGAATGAGGATATTATGAACTACTTTCTGCCTATATATTTGATGATTTATGTTAAATGGACACATCTCCAGTTAATATGAAACTAGTACAACTTTTATTCTAAAACTTCACAAGGACCAGAGATGACAAAGGTAACTCAGAACCAATCTCTCATAAAAGTATTGATGCCAAAATTGTTAAATTTTTTGTAAGCCAAAATCCAACAATGTTTAAAGAGGATAATAATGCATTATGATCAAGTGGGTTTTATACCAGTAAGCAAATTTAGCATTTGATAATCAAAGTAATTCTTAGCAAACCAGAATTAGGAGGTAGATTCCTCAATCAGGTAAGAAATAGCTATACAAATCTGATAGTAAACATTATATTTCATGGCAAAATGTTAGAAAGCTTTCCCTTTGATATTGAGAAATAGATGAGGATGTTTGCTATAACTACTTCCACTGAAACTTGTACTGGAGAACCTAGACAATACAGCAAGTAAAAGAAATAAAAGTTGAAAGGATTGGAAAGGAGGTAATAAACCTAATTATTTGTGAATAATATGCTTAAGTAGAAAAAATTAATCTATAGAAATAAATTATTTGAACAAATTATTAACATAAATTTGGGAAGTTCCTAGATATAAAATCAATATACAAAAATCAACTGAGAGACATTAATGAAGAATTAATATTTGGAGGTATATGCCATATTCTTGGGTTGGAAGAGTCAATCATGTTCTCAATTCTCCCTACATTTGTTTACATATTTCATGATATGTAATTATTTTGGAATAATTTAAGATGATCATAAAATTCATATAGAAATGGCTTTAAAAATCCAAGATACTTTAAAAAAAAGAATTCTTAGGATGTGTTGCCATACCAGACACTAAGACATTATAATGCTATAATAATCAAGATATTGTGGAATTGGTGCAGAGACAGACTGGAATAAATTAGAGAGCAGCAAAACAAACCCTTATATGTATAAACACTTGATGTATGACAGAGGTAGCAAAGCAGAGTAGTGTAAAAATTTAAAATTTTTAAATTACTGATATTGGAACAATTGGGTATCCATATAGGAAAGCTGAAACCGGTCTCCTATCTTATACAATATGCAAGTAATAACTACGGGTAGATTAAAAAGCTAAATGTAGAAGACAAAGCTATAAAGATTTTATAAGATAATATAGGAGAATATATTTAGAATATCAGGGAAGAGAAGGATTTCTCAATGAAGACACTTAAAAAATACTAGCCATAAAGGAAAAGTTCATAAATTCCACTACAGTAAGACTACAGTTTTTGCCATAGAATGAGTGAAGATAATTGCCACCCCATAAATTTAATAAAATCTAGTACTGTATCCAGAATATAGAAAGGGATTCTATATGTCACAGGAAAAAGATACCCCAAGATAAATTTTGGACAGGGACCTTATAAGAGGAAATCCAAATGGCCAATAAACACATGAAAATATGAGCAGTCTCACTTGTTAAGGAAATACAGATGTTATCCACAGTGAGAAATGATTATACTTCCTTCTCTTTGGAAGAAGGTAAAATTTCTGATCACACTAAGTATTGAGAAGGATGTGGAGCACAGGAATTCTGATACATTGCTGATGAGAATGTAAACTGGTCACCATTTTGGAAGCAGTTTTGTATGATCTCATGTATATAGTTCTTGACCTAGTAGCTCCCCTTCCAAGCATGTACCCTGCAGAAATGCAGACTAATTACAGCAAGATACAGCAGCATTGTTCATAATTGCCAAAAATGAAAACAAGTCTATGTTAGTTAATGAAAGCGTATTTCATACTCCCGTAATAGCCCAATGTGGATGTTTCTAGTCAAAGGACTGTATTGAGCAGTTCTCATCTGGCTGGCAATTCAGAAGTCCAGCATTTCTCTACCTTGTGGCTCCCCCATTTTCCACACATGGTTTCCAAAGTCATCCAGAGGTAATCTCCACTCTAGATGAATAAGAAATATCATGGAGGACCATACATGGAAGGTTCTTATGGGCAAGGCCAAAACCCATATCCTTACTTTACTAGAAGAGAGGCTGGGAACTGTGGTCCAGATAGTCCCAGAAAGAAGAGGAACCCAGGAGAAAACAGGGGAGGTGATTAGCTATTAGTCTCGTCCACAAACCAAAATGTCCATGAACAATGGAATAGATAGATTGTGATGGTGTCATACAATGAGGACGGGATCTGGCAATGGAAATGAACAAACTATTCCTATGCAAACAATGTGAAGGAACTTAACAAAAATAATGTTGAACAACAACAACAACAAAATCCAGACACAAAAGATACTTAGAATGTGTTTCAGTTCTGCCTATAGCTATAAAATATACATATAGCTCAAAAATAAACAAAATTAAGCTATATCATTTGGGCAGCATACATAGGTAATAAAAGTATAAAGAAAAGCAAGAGAATTGTTCCAATAAAAGATGGATAGTACCTCTGGGGGAAGGAGGGATTTGTGGTCAGGAAGGACAGGCTGTAGTAGTTACATAAGTGTTTATGTACTTTTCCTCCCATGTATCGCATTTTATACCCACACACTAGAGTTCAAAAAGCCAGATGTGTTTTCTACCTTAACATACAAGAAACATCCTGTATGGCACACAGAAAAGCCATTTCCCTGTGGCTGGAACAGCATTGCCCTCTAGCAAATCAAGCTGCACTGTCTTCCCTACTAGAAACCTTCCAGCCTGAATTTTCTCTGATTTACCATTTTATGGGGGAAGAAAAATCTGTGCTACTATTTGATGTAATTACCAAACACCCAATTTTGTCTCTGTAGGTCACTCCGTAAATGTTATTGTCTGCTGTTGTCTTCCATAATTACTGCCCCTTTTCTAAGTTGATGAACAGTTTCTGCCTTCGTCTAGGTTGGCACTTAACAAATGCCATTTTGCTATGAGCGTTACTACTCCTCTCACGATCTTTTTATCTTTGTTTCCTATAGTAATGTGTAAATTCCAGTGACTCATATCTCTCTTGTTCCAGACACTTAACTTTCAAATCTGTATTTTCCACCCTCCAGTGCACAATTTGTTTTATTCTGTTGCACCTCCCTGAATTCTACAGCTGGGAAAAGTCTTCATTCCTTTACCCAGCCCTGAACACCTTTGTTTTTCCATTTCACAGACTGAGGAATCTGTTCTCAGGGAGCGACTCTAACACTTGGCTTTTGAAGGTAGATAATTTGAAGTATTCCCATGTCCCCTTGCATAAAAGGCATTTGTACTGGTGTCCTTCAACAGAAACTTCTCTCTGCCTCCTACTGAGATATCCAAAGGGCTGGTTGGCTTCCAGCCCTGGGTTTCCAGAGATGGTGGCAAGATTCCCACTACCTCTTGATCGTGAAATGGATTGGGATGAAATTGTCAATGTAAATGAGCCTAACATGGGGCAGCGGGGAGGAGACACTGAAGTCCTTCCCCCTTATCTTCCTCCGGAAAAGCCTCAGCTGTATGTCCAGCTTACCTGTCAGACCCAAAGTTCATACAAGTTCTAAAAAAGCTGGAGTTGGAAGGTCTTTTCTCTATCCCTTTCTTATTTATAGTACCAACCGCTTTGTCTTGTACTCACGCTCAGGAGGAATGTCTACTTCTGAAAGGAGCCTGAGAGAGCAACACTTTGGGGGGTGTTTCTTTTCTCCCCTTACCCCCTGTCAGATTAAGGGGGCCTGAAAAGCTGGTTTTCAGCTTGTTTAGAGTTTCACTCTGTCTGTGTTGGTACAATTTATAGGCACACTCTGGGACTGAGTTATCTCTTTAGAGAAAAAGAGCCAGCTGTAGAACTAACACTCATAAACCTAACGAGTAAATAAATGAGCGGGCCAAAAAGTTGTAAAAACAGTATAGAAGTCATCACATCTGAAGTAATTTATCACTCGTCACTTCGCAATAGTTTAACATATGACCTGGCTATCATTTATTTCAGTGGGTTTCACCTTCAGATTCGAGTTTCCCTTTTGAGCAGATGTTGTTCAGGGCATTTTGGGAGGAGAATCTTGTTGTGCCTAAGTGTGATTTTATGCAGTTTCCTCACAGCTGCACCTCCCCCCTTTCTATTGTAAATTACCTGAGGTAAGCTTATGGTAAAGAGTCTGCAGCTTTTTTTATTTAAAAATAAAGTCTCTTTCTCTCTCTCTTTTACTGTCACTTACTACTTTAAAAAACAAATTGGCAAAAATACAATCTAAAATAATTCAGTTTATCACTTGGGCATGTCAAAAGACGGTTTAAAATAGCACAGGCGGTTTTAGAAAAGGCAGAGATTTGAAACTGTGCCAACTAAAAAAAGAAAGCAATTGTTTTGTTGTACCTAGAATCACAAATATTTAAATGACATAATTTTAATATTCATCATATCAGCATTCTTAGTTATGCATGGTCTAATTGAAAAAACAACATTTTTTTCCACAAAGGCCTACATAATAGAAATATTTTCCATGGAAAATCATAAAAATGTTCCCACCAATAGAATGTATTGACCATATTAAAGCATTTTCACAGTGCTCTGAATCCTCAGTGATTGCTTGGAGGCAAAGTAATTATAAAAGAATTGCATAAGCAATATTTAAAATATCCACATAGAGGGTGGGGATATTTTTAAGGACTCCCGTTACCCAAACTAAGTAACTTTCTTAAAAAGTGTTTTCTTTATAAAGAAGAGTACACAGGATTATTTAAATGATGTTTCATAAATCAACTACAGACAGGAAATGATAAATTAAGGTACTACCCACTAGACTCTCAAATTAGGCATGCACATATACACATATACACATTTAACTGATACGTTTGCAATTTTCACCTTAAAATGTCTAGATTTTCCTGGTTAATCACACACGTTGAATAATCATATAAAGTGCTTTGGGTTGCAATCACTTACTCTGTACTAATTATTACTTTCTTGCACAAACAATGCTTTTAGAAAGTCTTAATATTTAAAGGAAAAAAAAAAGTCAAAGCATGAACATTCATTTGTCCCCCTATGCTAGAAATATTCTCCTCTCCTAAAAGTGTGCTTTCTGACAAAAAAAAAAATTTAAATTGTAAAATAAAATTTAAATATCAGTAGGATATTTGTGGGCTGGGGAAGGGAATGCATGGGTGGGGGAGGGGAAGGAGTTCAGCAGCTGGCCATCTTTCAAAGAAATAAGGTAGGTTAGTGTTTTTTTCACGTCTCCCCAGAGCTGCCAGCTTCTGCCCACCAGTCACCCCAGCACACAGACACTCTCCTCCCACATCCCGACCCTGTCCACTGCACGGGTCCCTCCCATCCTGTGTGTCAGTCCAACCAGCCTGGGGTTGTGCCCTAAATGCTGGAAAGTCACAAATCACTGGTTCAAATAGACCCTCTTCTTCAAAGGACAGAGTAAGGAGTGGTGAGGGAAGCGGGAGGAGAGATGCTTAAAGTGATTTACGACCCCCCTAGGAGAGGGGTTTTGGCACCTGGGCCATTATTCTCAGACAAGGATCAGGCAAGTAACAAGAGACATTGAAATGTACGAAGGACAGATTAGGATAGTTCAATCTTCCCTGGATTAGTCAGGCATTTGATATAAATAAGTAAACACCCAAATCACCTCCGCTACAGCCGCAAATGTGTCTTTCCCCTTTCACTCTCTCTTTTTTTTTCTTCAAAGAGTGAAAGGGACTAGAGATTAGAAAAAGAGGTCTTGTGTATTCAAAGTGCTAATTCAGAACTTCTTTCTCTAATGCACTCATGAAACATTTTAATTGTCTGACTTTGCATTCAAAAGCCTTGTTTGCAACTCCTAATTGCAGGCTGCTTTGAACAAATAATTGAAATGCATGACTTGTGGGGCCTGCTTAAACAATTATAATGTGCTTTGCTGCTAGGTGCTGGTCCCCCTCCCACCCCCGGTCCTTTTTTGCATAATGACAAGCAGCCAGCTTGATATTTGCAGCCAAGTTAAAACCTTGCTAATTTGCTGCCCTGCAATCGGGGCTGTGGCAGTGTCGTACCTGCATTAGTGCTTGCAACAGCAAAAATGGCTCTAATAGTTCAACTGAATGTTAAGAAGACCTTTTCATTTTCTGCTGAGAGAATCCCACTGGGGTTTTGTTTTCAAAATACAAATCTTTCATGTGCCTGTTAGTTTTGCATCTACACACAATTTATGGAGCTATTTCCCTGAAAACTCCCCAACCTGATTTTAGCACAGTCCTCAACAAATAGGTTCCTTTCTTTCAGGGGACTCAGGTTTAGAAATGGGACAAGAGTGTCAGATCTCAGGAATGCCCCGACACTGGCTATAGACAGCAGCCGAGGACCACACACAGGGACGCTGCTTCTGAAAAGGAGCTGCGACTCTGGCTTTCAGAATCTAGAACACTGTGCGGGACGTGCCTCCAGCCTGCCTCCTTGTCGGACTCGGAGGCTTAAGGGAACTAAAATGGTGCTCATTCGTGTCTTGAACATTAAAAAAGAAAAAAAAATTATGGCCAAATACATAGAACATAAAATCGACCATTTTAATAATTTTTAAGTGTCCAGTTCTGTGGCATAAACTACATTCATATTGCTGTGTAACTATTCCCACCATCCACGCACAGAATTCTTTCTATGGTGCAAAACTGGAACTCTGTACCTATCCCATTCCTTTCCCCCAGCCCGTGACAACAGCCTTTCTACTTCCTGTCTCTATGAATTTGACTACTCTAGATTGAGCTTTTTAAAAAAAGATCCAACCTTTCATGTTGTAAGATTAAAAGCATAAACAGGTTACTCTTTAAGAGTAAACCATGCCTTTGCTGGAATCATCTGGTTCAGTAATTAGCAGTTCTTACATTATCTTACTTTTTTCAGTCTAGGGTGTTAGGTGGGGGAAATGCTTAGCAGATTGAAAATAGTAAAATTCTAAAATTCACTATTTTAAGATCCCCATTCTGCTTGCTAAAGAGAGCATGAAGTGTGACCTCCTTGTTCCCAGGTGCCTCCGGATGCTCTCAGTGACCTTGGCGGGTGGGTATAGTAGGAAGAGGGACCTCCGGAGGGAGGTCCAGGCACCACATTTTATGTATTAATAGTTCTAAGTGCTCACAGTGACCCATGAGGTAGGTATTGTCTTTCTTTTACAGATGGGGAGATGAAACTCAGAAAAGCTGGGTGAGTTGCCCAGAGTCACACAGCGACTCTGTAGGGAGACTGAGATTCAAGCTGGGTCAGTGGGACTCAAAGCTCTTTTCAAGTCACTGAGCGGCACAGCAGGAAGGGTCCACAGGAAGTGGAGCTTCAAAGGCACTGGCTGTTTGGCAGGGGGAATGGGGATTAACGCCAGCCTGTCCCAGGACACAGGTGTAACACGTGTGTGGGAATGAGGGAGGGGAATTTCTCATCATTGTTATGAATACCCGGCATCCTATCCTGCCTGAACTAGGTTGCACCCAGCAGGTGGTATTAGAACCCTTGTTCAGAATCTTTGGCCTAGTGTTTCTTGGTCTTAATCTCTGAAGAGGAGCCCAAAGATACTCTTCACAACCCACTTTTGAGCTAAGAAAGCTATTCATTCCAGTAACAATAGCTGGTCTTTATTGAGTGATTACCATGCACCATTGTGTGTGTGTCTTGCAAACACAGGCAGCCTTGCTCTCAAGTTCACACACTTAACACTACCCTAGACAAGCTCTCCTAACATAAAATACAAGTAAAGCATCAGAGAGAGTCCCATGACCCCAAACCTTCAGTGGAGAGCCTGTGCATGGAACCACTGGACTATACTGTCCCAAATGAGATGCTCTTCTCTGCAATAGGCAAACTAAGCCGTCTGAAGTATGTATTTAGGTCTTCAAATTATAGCAAAAAAAAAAAAAAAAGATAGAAAGCATCAGCTTTGCTTTTCTAGGCAGGTAGTTAAGTCCCGCAAGGTACCCACTAGAGAAGGTGACTACAGGACAAAAAAAAAAAAAAAAAGAAAAGAGATGTGATGGGAAAATTTGTTTCAGTCATCTTGTTGGCTGAAGCTCCACCTTCAATGCTTATGTTCCCCAGAAGCCCAAATTTGTGATGTGGAAAGCAAATAATGCAGACATCTATTACACATTTCTCCAGAAAGTATTCACTCACAGCAGAGTAGTTAAAAAGCTTCAACTTTGGAACCTAAAAACTCAGGTTCAAATGCTGTGTCAGTCATCTATTAGCGTGATCTCAGGCAAGTTACTCAATCCTTCTGTGCCTCAGTTTCCTCATCTGTAAAATAGGAATTACAACAGCACATACATCAAAAGAGGTAGTTGAAAGGGTTATATAAGCACTGAATAAATGGTACCTTCTGTTACTATTTTGAGTTGAGAGGAAATTAGGCCTCCAAAATATTCTTGTCAAAAACATTTCACCAGAATTTAAGCGAGCCTTCCCTCCTACTTGTAGGCTTAGAACATACAGGGTATAGAAGAACAAGATAAAGACAAAGAGAAAAACATCAGACACTTCCAGAATTGTGATGCAGTATACAGGAAACTGGCCAGATCCTCCTACTGATTATTACTGACAAGGGAAAATTCTGAGTGTTCTAAATTAAATGACAGCACAGGAAAGTGAAAAGGAGAACACTTAGTCTGTTTATGGCTCTGGGCCAGCTAACAAAGGACTGCTCACATTCCTTCTGTGTCTGTTGGAATTTCGGATTAATTGCCAGATGGCTGTTTCCACAGATTATTTTAGCCAGGCACCACTGAACTCCAGGAGCCTCTGCTTCTTGCTTGCATGTGGGCTTTCCCAATGCTGCCCAGAGCCAATCCACAGGGGCAGACACTTCCTTTTGTCAACTCTGTGCCCATCCCAGAGCTGGCCCCACTTCACCTTTTCTCACCTCTTAAAACGAATATACGTTCTTTCTGTCAGCATACATCTTTCTTCTCCCTTCCCCTTGCGTGATATGTAAAAACACCTGCAAACTCCTAGACAATGGACATGCATGTCTTTTCCACCTAGTCATGCCGCTAGTGGTTTGGACTTCATGCTCCAAAACCGGGTCTTCTTTTCGGCTAGCATTTTTGGGTCAATAAAGCATTTCTTAAAAAAAAATATTAAAGTTAAAAGTTTTGTTTAACCTTATCCAACAATAATGAGCCTCCAATTAGTCTAATGCTCCTGCGTCTGCTGTTGGCCATCAGTCACCATCACCAGCCTCTGTGGGGTAGGCTCAGGCCCAGTGTGTGAACGGGCCACCGTCACAAGGAGGATCGCTAGCTGTCTCCACCACACAGCAAGTATGCATTGAGGGAAGAACACAGCATCCTTTCCCAACACCTGTTTTTCTCAAATCCCCTTCCCCTTCCCCACACCCCACCCCACCCCAGCTATTATGCCTCAAATGCAGAGATCACTTTGATTTGGCTTTTGTAACTACAGTTAGGAGAACAGCTGAAACAGAACAAACACAGAAAAACTGAAACCCATCTCACATCTACCTTTCTGTAGATTTGAGTCATTGGCTACCATCTGCTGAACTAGCTACCTGACTGCATCCTCAGAGGGCCACAGCTGACTCAATTTGCCCATTTGCCTGGTGACAGAGGGCACATTCAAAGGCAAACCTGCTCACTTCACAGTTTGCTCTTGCTTATTCACTAAGAATTTCAGGACCTATCTCCTAAGTGTTAATGTGTGAATGTGGCCTCTTCTGCCCAGCATCTAGCCCAGCACCAGACAGAGCCAAGTTCTTAGATGTGTTTTCTGCTGAAGCCATGTTTCCATCATTTTTTATCTTCAAATATTGACCTAACTTGAAGGGACACCCTTAAACTTGGAACAATTTAGGTATCAAAATGAATTACTGACTGTAATGGATTGAAGCACAGTGACTATCTGAAAACCCTTGAGTTCATAAAGATATTCAAAAAAGAGAAAGCAAGCAAACAAATCCTGTTTGTTACCATTGCAGTTGGCCATCATACTCACTCTGAAAATTGGTAAATAACTTATATTTTAGGGTAACCATTAAGCTCCAGTTAATGAGATAAGGTATTCTTTATGGATGAATACTGGTTAGTAAATGTAGAGGAAATGATAAAAGTAGAAAATCACCAGTTTGCAATCCCTAAAGAAATAAAAGATTCAACCAAGGATCATTTACCGACTATGGGGAAAATGTTGATAGGGATTAGATTTACCTGTTATCAAAGTACTACCTCCCCCCACCTGCCCACCAGCAAATGGGGAGAACATGTAGGGCATCAGGCTATGTGACATAAACCCAAGATCAATCCTAGCACCATACACGTAGACCAGCCAGACTTTATATGCCTCTTGATGAAAGCCAATATAAAGTACACAGTACCTACCACCTATAAAATATTCTCCTTAAAAGTATTTCACCCAAATTTAGTCAAGAGTTTAGATACTACTTCCAAGTTACGGAAAATACAAGGAATAGAAAAACAAAATAAATGATGTCACAGAGGGGAAAAATTCAAACAATTAAACATTCTATGGGACAACTGGTCTTATATGTCCTCAATAAGTCAATGTCGTGAAATGGAGAGGAAAGAAAGAGATGGATCTTAGCATAGTTAATTCACAAGAATTAGAATCATGAAATTCTATCATTTTCTGGAAGCTGACTTGCTTTCTAGAACAGTGTCCAATGCAAGAACCAGGCCACACTGGGCACTCAATACATATTTGTTAAATGAAAGAATAAACAGTAGTAAGTGAGTGAATTCTTTAGATGAGATCAAAGAGGCTCAGAGGGCTAAGTGCTGTGCTATAGAGCACTTGGGGTCAGAGCTAAGACTGAAATTGGATTGATCAATTCCTAACCTTTTTTTGTGAATAATTTAAGTCTAGATTTAAAAAGCCTTAAGACATATAATAACCAAATATAATTGGTGGTTGCTGGTTGGGTCCTGCCTGGTTTGAATAAACCAGATGTAAAAGACATTTTAAGGACAATTGAGAAACTGAACAGGAACTACCTACTAGATGACATTGAGGTATCTATGACGATTATGTCAGGTGAGATAATGGTATTGTGGTTACACAGGAAGTGGTCTGTCTTTATTTTCAAGAGATATGAACTAAAACATTTAGGGGTAAAAGTAACAACATTGGTAATTGAAAAAAATACACCAGCGCAAAGAATTTGGTGGGGAAGTTATTGTAACATGTCAATACATATTAAATCTAGAAAATGGGTACATGGGTTTTTATTACACTATCATTTTTTAAAATGTTAATATTAGGAATACAGACATACAGACAGATGGACAGACAGATAGATAGACAAATTAGACAGAAAGGTAGATAGAGTTCCATCCAGCAAAAGCCTAGAATTCTTTCATTTCTCAATGTTCCTGCTGAAGTGGTCAATTTTACCTAAATAAGATATGGATGATGAAAAAGAAAAATTTCTCAAACAGCTATTTCTAAGAACCTTGACATTGACTTATTTCTTATTAGAAATAACTGTATTCTTTAATGTCTTCAAATCACACAGGACGTTTTGCTGAATAAATAGCTTAGAAACCAACAACTCAAGTGTCCACAAACATTTAAAATGTGTTTCTCAGACAATACGCAGGAAATATTATTATTCATAATGTTTCATTAAGAAAAACCAAGGCCAGGGGGTGCCAAGGACAAATGAACTTCAGCTAATGACAAAGTTCAGGAGAAGGATGTGGCTGAAGTTAAAGCATTTGCGCCACATTTGAATAGTAATTCTACCAGGGCTAGCAACTTGGCTTCTGCTTAACACTTTGCTGACCCTGAAGACTTCAGCTATTTGATGACTTGATGAGTTGGGGGGTGGACACAACTCTTCTTTCCTTCCTACTTAGTCTACCCTGCATAAATCTCCAGGTTTACTTCAGAAGGAGAAGCATCTGTCTGTGCGGCTTTAGCAATCACGTCCCATCTGTTTAGTGCCGGGACAGTCTCCTAAACTGTAAGAGGAGATCAGACATTTGAGCATGAGAAAGAATCCAGGAGACTATTGGTTCATAAAATTGCATGAGTTTAAGGAACTTAATTTTTTATGAGAAAAATAAAACAGGTAGAAGATTGTGGAATAAGTACCGTATTTGGAATTGGCAAACCTGCATTTCAGCCCCAGTTTTGCCTTTAACTAGCTACTTGTCATCAACACCAGACTATCTATCTACCTATGTTATCTATTTATCTATCTATTCTCTCATTCTCAAATGTTTTTGAGCGCCCAGTATATGCCAGGTACTGCACTCGGAAGTCATGTCTGCTTCCTTTAGAAACACAGACATCCAAAAGCAAATAAATTACTCATGACTGATCTTTTCCAGGCTCCACTTCCCTCCTTCTCCACCTTATGCACAAGTAACTGTAGGCACTTTTGAGAAAGCTTGATCTCATATAAACCATAAAAAAACTTGTGGGTGAAGAAAAATGATCAGCATAAAAACAGCACAAGAATCCTTTCAATATTCTAAAACAGATGTTGCGCCAACTTGTTGATATATGATGTGCAGCCTGCAGGACACTGAAAGCAGATGGGTGGTCCAGGCCAGCCTCTCTCCACTGTGCTCTACGTAGCTTGCATAGTGCACCCGCTCAGTTATTTTTCTTATAATAGGGGAAATGTCTCTCTCTGTCACTGTCTCTATCTAAAGAAAATAAGAGCCATAGATGTTTCCAGGAAAAAGGTACAGAGTATACATTCGTCTCTGTCCTCTGTTTTGACTTTTGGGTTTGGGAATTCTTAACACACACACACCCTGTCTGACCTCTATACCTCACTCAAGAATAAAGGCCGATATGTTTGGCTGGACCCTGACCCTCCAAAGTGACGTTGTTCCCCAGTATGAGGGGTTAGGGGAAAAGGGAGAAACGAAAGACAAGCAGAGGCCACCCTCTTTCTGTAACTTTCCAACCACAGCAGAGACAGACCAATCTCACGCTCAGAGCTGAGACACACTGGAGGTTATCTGGCTCAATCCTTTTACTTAACATATGAAGAAATCAAGCCTCAGAGAATCAAGAGCTTGACTCAAGCCAGACAGCTGAGCCAGAATGGCTTGAACCCTAGTGGTTTTTTTTTTTCCCTGCTTTGGTTTAAGATGCCTCAACCTCAAGTGAAAGTGAAACTGCAACTTCTATTAAATCATGTTTTTATCACTTCTGAGCACCACAACTTTTTACGTGTTTTTCCACACTCCAACTTGATTGTCTAAGTGAAATCTCTCATTCTGTCCTGGCATTAGGAACCCAGAAAACATGATACTTCCAGAGTAGGCCCGTTAGCAGCATGCTTTGCAAAGCTTCTGCAGTTTGCTAAGGAGCTCTTGAGAGCTCCATGTTCATCTCTTTCATGTGGCAAGAGTGTGCCCACTCTTGCAGGAATGTCACAAGTTCAAAACAAAGGAACGTGGGATGGGCAGTAGAGTTCAGTGTTAAGCATGTGGCCTTTTGAGTCAAGCTAGATTTCGGGAAACTTTTTCACTCAGTTTCCTCTTCTGAAACATTGAGCACCTATTTCTTATTGTCATTGGAATTAAAGGAGCTATTAAATAAGATAATGCCAGACATAGTAAGTGCTGAAGAGACATTAGTTACCATCGTTACAGCGGCAAACAAACATATTCTGTGCTTGGACTGCTTTTAATTGTTTATGTTTTAGAGAGACTAGATAAGCATTATTTCCTTTCAAGAGTCATTTAGAAGTTGAAGTTCCAACAGAAATTTTGGACAAAGATTATAATGAAAGCAGAAAATTTCCCAACATAATTGAAAAGAAAAGTCTTACGGGACCTCAAGCCAACTTCAATCTTAGGTACCTTGGTGGGCTGTTACCCAGATCTTCCCCTAGTATGCCATTCTGGATGTGCTTATGAATGCTGTATTCCTTTTCCCCTTTAATCAGCCCAAAGGGGCACTGGGAGAGCGATGTGGCCATCACACCATCTCCCAACAGGTATACTATTGCATCATTTTCCTAACAAACTCAGCCTTCACCAGCATGAATCCGAATTTGCTGACAGTCCCTTCCATTGCCGGCTCTCTCCTTTGATGGGTCTGTGTTTGGAAGTTTAGAGCACAATGGTCCCAGAATGTTGGGGAGCAGGGTATAGTCTAGGGGGGAATGTTGAGGCAGCACCTGGTGGTGGAACAGAAAAGCGCAGGGGTCTGCTGTGAGCACATTTGCAGTGTGGCAGTATTGTGAGCCACCTTGGGAACACGAAATAACCCAACTGCAGCTCGGGGTTGAACTCCATGCTTTAACTCTCTCATATAGTTACCACACCGCTAAGAGTTTGAATTCATCTTTAGTAATCTCCAAATTCTTGCAGAATGATTTTTCCTTGCACACCTCCAAACCATGCAGCTTCTGTCAATTGCAGCTGAAGTCACTTTTCTGCTTGAGGCTATTGCTATTTCTCTGCCTTTGGAAACTGGAGAGAAAGGAAGGGGGAAAGCCTAAGTGACACTTTCCTGTGCAAATTTGCAAAACTGCTTCCCCACTGCAGCAGTCCCCAAGCCTTCACATAAGCAGCTACTTGCCTGCGTTGCCATCAAGCCTATTGTTAATCCCTAAGGTTAACAAACTCTCCTGAGAGGGATTGTGAATTGTGGATTATTAGGATGAGTAATCTTCTCAAATGATTTTCATGGGAGACTTGGCTCCAGAGAAAGCCTAAGGTTTATTCTAAAAGTCACTCTTGTTGAAAGTTAGAGAAAAGAAAAAATTGCAAAAGACTGATAACCAACAGTGTGATACCAATATGATTTCAAGTTAACTACATACACGGATATACCACAAAATGCTTACAGCTGTTAATATTTCCTGGGTGGTGAGATATGGCTAATTTTTATTTTACCAATTCTGTATTTGTTTTTTCTGTTTATAATAAATATGTATCCTTTGTTTCAAAAAAAGAGAATAATATCAACTAAAGGAAAACAAACTGGGGAGCATAAGCAGGGAGCGATGGGTTATTATAAGCAGAATAGCTCTTGTTTTCATTGATACCTACAAATGGCCCCTTCTCTTAGCTGACCTGTCAAGGAAAACCCATTAGGACTCCCCCAGGGGCCTAACATGCTTGGTAGTGATATTTATATGTTACACTAACATGTTATATTATAGACTGCACATTCTAACCTTTCTACATTTACAAACTCTGAATGTGTGCCTACCACATTTGTTCTTTTCTTTGGTAAAGGGAATTCCCACAAGAAATGGAAACACTAAATTTTTAACAGTTAATTCTTCATAATTAGGCATGGAGACAGATTCTCATTAGTGCTTTGCTGTGTGAAATTCTCTCGGTTCTGTAATCTTTCCTCAAGCCACACTTCCAGATTCTTTTTTAAGGCAGTGGCAGCCAATGTGCTCCACCAACTAGCCAGGGACTGAGGCAATAAACCCACCAGAAAGGCAAGCTCTCGCTGGCTGGTGAACGACAGAGTAAGCAACCAGGACAGGGAGCACCTAGTCTCCTAAAAATTGAAAGTAGGTTTTCAGTGCTCCTTTATGTATTTGCTTAACTCCTACAGAGGGTGTCGGCCTTGGCGTCATTGTCACTTTGGGAACCACACCCTCCCTGACTCCTCCCTGAGTTGGTTCCCTCCTGTACACTATTTGTACTTTTCACTGTGGCATCTATCACTGCTATATTCAAATAATCGTAAGTGTAACTGTTTGTGCAATTGTCTCTCCCACTAGACTACATCTGTCTTTTTTCTGTAGTATTCCCAGCACCCAGTTCTGGGACAAGAATTTAATTATTTAATGACCAGCTGAACGAGGGAATAAATAAATGAGTGAATGAATAAATGAAATACTTTTCTATCCCTCTCCTTCACCTCTTTCTCCTTTTTTGCATCCAACTTCATATTAATTGCTCATTGGCCTCATGATAATAATAAATTTAAAAATATTTATTGTGCATCTGCTATATAGTTATTATTGGATATAAATGTTCTTTTACACTCTTCCAGTGCTTTTCAAACCTTATGGTGGTGTAGTTGTTTTCATAGTAGGTTTGAGGGTTGAGAGGCTGAGCAAACTATTTATCCAACGGGAGTCACAAAGAGCAAGAACCATATGGCAGACACTTCCCACAGTTCCCACTGACCCTCTGGGATGTGCGGGTCATCTGTTCCCTTGAGCACCAGCCCACACAAAGAAGTCTTTCCTCTGCAGAACTGCAGTTTCTGCACCCCCTTTAGAGGGCGATAGCTACTGGAGGTGATCAATAATGTTTTAAACTCATTCTGGGTAAGACTGGCATTTTAATAGAGGTTGTTCAGATGATTTTAGGTGGTATGAGTCTTTATTCTAATAGTTACAGCATTAATGTAAATTAGAAAAATTTGGTAAATAGACACCAAATCTATAATCTCATGAATATTATTGCTTTGGATGATGCTAAGTATAAAGAAAAGTCAATTTAAAGGAAAATATCAAATAAACAGAAAAAAAGTAGTTTATCGGTCTGGCAAATGCCTGGAAGGAAGTATGTAAATAGCTGAGTTTGGAAAACACAATTTTAACTCTAAGAATTGAAGAACTAGGAACATAATAGGCACTCAGCAAATGTTCATTCATCCATTTATTTACCAAAAATTTGTTGAGCTTCTACTATGTGTGCTAAGTGATAGAGAAACAGTGGTGAGCAAGACAGACAGGACTCCTATCCTCACCCCGCTAGAGCCATTCACATGAAGGAATAGAAGGAGGGAGAGAGGGAAGGAGGAAGGAACTTATGTTCAAATACAGGAACTTTAATGATTATCTTAGGGCTAAGGGAGGAAGATTTTAAGCTGGGTAGTCTCTAACAGGTTCTCAAATCACATCACTGGTTCACATTACCAGTGGACAGGAGCATAGAGATCATAAAGCTTCACTTATTTCCCTTTAAAGATTCAACAGAAATAGAACTTTCTCTGTCAGCATGTATTTCCTTCTAGCAGTATCTGGTTCCATTTGGTAGATATTTTGATTGTCATATCATCTGGATGTATTATCCACACAAAGGTAAGCCAAAGATGCCATGAATGACACAAATGACACTTATAGCTTGGATTCTAGGCCTGAAAAACTTTGAGGGATGCAGTGAGAGAGAACCCCAGGAAGTTTGAATGTTTTCCTTCACTTGAAGAGAAGAAAACCACATAAACAAGAATATACTCTAGAACCCTTAGAGAGATTTCTAACAAAGATATCTGATTGACTTTTGAAAGGAAAGCAAGTACCTAGACATGCATATTTGAGAAGGAAACACAACAAAGCCCTCACAACTGCTTTTGGATGTCAGCTCAAGTTTCTAAGTTTGAAGCTCCACCACTCTACAGGAAATCCATCTTTTCTTTGCAGTAAGCATTTTTCCCACTTTACCATCGCTTCTTGATGAAGATGGATAGATCTGCATCTGGCATTCTAATTACATTAGAGAATAATGACCAGGCAGATCTTGGGGAAGAGAGGATAATTTATTACTCATATTACTTCCACCTTATCTAAGAAGTGTTCAGAAGTAAACTAATTCCTCCCAGAATTCACTTATCACTTGGAAAACAAAACACAAGTTGGAAACAGGAAGAGCCTCCTGCTTCAGCCCTGTTACAGTCGGGCCATGGCAGAAACCCTTAAGTATTTTGGACCATATCCATCAACTTTCTACCTGGAAAATAATACTATCTGCAGGAAAAGGGGATGGTTGTAGTAGCTATCCAATATTACAAGTTGACCTGTGTTGGGCATATCTAATTCTTCAAATAAGACTTGTGAGGTAGATGAAATTATTATTATACAAAAGGAGCAAAAAATATTTAGAAAATAACTTGCCCAAAGTCACATAGTTGATACATGATGGAGTAAGAGTTTAAACTCAAGCCTGACTCGAAATCACATGCTCTTCATTGCTCTGCTGCCCTTCTAAATGACCACTTCCAAATTAGTTTTGATGATACCCAGCAACTATGGCTGGGGCATCACAGTGCCCGGTAGTAATTGGCTAGAGTTCCTTGGTATGCAATAACAGTGACAAGTAATAATAACAATTTGCCCATCACTTTAACTCATTTTGGAGCCAAAGCTGGAATTAACTGAAGAAGGGGCACGGTGCTCTAAAGGCAGAGCACAAGAGCTTGATGCATCCTCCTTTGCACGGGTTTGCTCATCTCCTCTGAACAGGCCCTCTAGCTCTAGCCAACTGCACTGCCATGGGGGCAAAGCAGATGTCTTCTAGATGTCTTCTGCCATTCTGAGAGTTAAATTGGCGAATAGATTTGTATCCTTCCATTTCATCAGCCTGTTTGCTGTTTGGTGTTGTGGGCAGAGAAAAGAGGTAGCTTTGGTGGGATGGGACCTGACAATAGTGATGGGGACATTTCTTAGAGGGGGGCACTTGGGCAAATCACTTAACAGCATAACCCTCAATTTTCTCAGGACTGATGTGCAGTACCTACCTCATGGGTAGAATTACATGCTAACCTTTCTATGCCATGTATTTATAAATATGCATGGTACTTTGTCTCTAAGGCTTTGTTTAGTTCTGAATACGTTTGTCCAGGTAGGCATTGTTACCCCCTTTTCAGATAAAGAAACAGGACAAATTGAGGTTAACTGACCTAACCAAGGTTCAGAGCTAGATTTTAACAGATTTAAATTTGAACTAAGCTGAGTTTGACTTAATTTCCACAGTCCTACAATGCCTCTCAAAATAGAAATAGGAGATTCTGTTTTGTAAAGTAATGAGCTTTCTCTTTTTGGAAATAATCAAATACAGATACTGTGAGTCAAGTTGGGATCCATTAGCTAGCAAGTGCCTTCGAACACTAGAATTTGTAATCCTTTATGTCTAACTTGCGTTCTTTCATGGATTCGTGCATTCATTTATTCAACACATTTATTGAGTACCTATTATGTGCCAGAGCTGCTATGGATGCCAAAGTGATAAACAAAACAGTCAATAAAAGGAAAATAATCAAAGATCATTTCCAAAAGCAAAAGTGCTCTGAAGTCCAATGAACGGGGTCATATGATAATGAGTTCCAGGGGAGTTGGGTGCGGTCATGGGGAGAGGCCCCTTTAGATAGGGGCAGAGGACAGGGAAGGCTTTGTGTGGAGTAGGTATCTGAACTAAAGCCTGAAGATAGAAAAAATCAGCCATGTGGAGATAACAGGGAAGAGCACCCCAAGTAGCAGGAACAATCATTGCAAAGATGTTGAGGCAAGAACAAACTTGCAAGTTAGAGGGACAGAAAGGAGGTGCCTAGTGTGGAGGGAGAGTACTGGGCACATAAGAGGAATGGGAGGGGACCGCATGAGCAGCTGGGAGAAGCAGGCAATAGCTGGGCCACTTGGGGCCTGTAGTACATGGTCAGAAATCTGAATTTTATTCTAGTTGTCCTGAGAATCTTTCAAAAGAATCTAAAACAGAGGCTCTTGCCTCTGCTCCCCATTCTGGATTAGTCATACAAAGCCCCTGCATGTCAGCTTTCTATGTTTTTCATAGAATTGAGGAATTGCAGCACTATGAATTACCTAGGCCTTCAAGGATTTTGACCATATCCTACATAGATCAATATATACATTTGCATTTGGGCAAGAGTGTGAATTCTCTCTGGCAGGTAGGTACTAGCCAGCATCACTGAGACACCTCTGGACTGTAGATCAGAAATGTCCTTGTTTATCACAGGCCCAGAATGATCCTGGGTTGTCCCTTACCACCAGCAGAGATTGCCACCCTCAAGCACCCAAGCCAGGACAACACCCTGGAGAATTTTTATTTGCACACAAGCACTCTACCACCTCCTCCAAACCTTTCTCCCCTTAGCAACTGAGAAGAACAAGTTTCAGAATCTTGTAGTTATGGCATAAACTGGATTTAGACTCAGATACATGAATAATTTAGAATTTTATACTTTGCACAAAGGGAGTTAACTTCTTTGAGCTCAGTTTCCTTACCTACAGAATAGTAGTAGAAAAACAAATCCCACAGGACTGTTGAAGAATAAAAACATGACGACATATGTGAAAGCATCCTGCACAGTGCCTACCACATATTATGCGCTTCAAAAATGTATATTATAAAAAATTGGAACAGCTAAGCCTTGCCCCATGAACCTAGGATCAAATAAGAAACACTGCCTGGGAATATCCACAGCCATTTGTGTTCTATATCTGTGAAACAAGAGAAGGGGAGTACAAAAGCAAATTCAAATTCAAAACATTACTTCAAAATACAAATATCTTCAGTATCGAAGAAAATGTGAAATTTAAATATTAGAATCAGCTAAACTTGAGAGATAGGAAAATGAATAATAAATGCAGGTAAAAATTTAGAGTTCTGTTTTATGCATACAAGGGGAATAATTAACTAATCTCAAACATGTAAATGAGGGCTTAGAAGCATTTCAAAACACCACATCCAATTCCAGTTACATATGCGAAATTTGCTACACTATAATAATTAGGATTTTTTTTTACAAAAGATTTATTTATTTTGAATAGAAGTATTAAATATTATACTAATTACTGGTTATTTTACTTTGCACCCAGGGAAAAGAAATGAATATTCATTAGCTCCTTAAGCTACTGATCCTCCGCAGACTAGACAGATTCCAACATCACCGCGAAGCTGTGGGTGGGTGGAAAACGCTCTCTGTAAAAGCAGGCTTGTGCTACAAATCATAGTCCCATCTATAATGCTAATGTGCACATGCTAGAATCCCCAAGTGAATTCTGCTAACACTGTACCCCCAGAGTCTCCAGCTGAATGGCCAATAAGTGAGAATAACAGCTAAATTCATTGTAAGACAACAGAAATTTTCTGTCTACATAATTCAGTAATCTTGAACAAGATAATTCTTAAAATATTAAACACAGTTCCCTGCAATAAAACCAACATTTCCATCTGTCTGAAACATACCTAGTTTATTCCAGAAGAATTTTCAACATACATATTTGGATAATTTTCCGACTCTGCTTTTGATCCTACCCTAAGGAAAATAACTCCAAAAGAACCAGGTTTGAGATTTTAATTTATGAGACATTTTTACCATAGTTCAATAGGCAAACACTATTTCTTTCTCCAGTGAAAGGTAAAACTAAGTAGGCAATACCTTTCTCAAGATATTAGTCTGGTTAAATGTTAATTCTTGTGTTGTTTAGGGCACCTCTGTGTTTGAGTCCTTGTGCTGCTTAACTTTTATTTTATGGTTTGTTAAGTTTTGTGAACCAATTTAGTGCTTGAGCAAGTCACTACCCCAGAGGAGGAATGGGGCTGTGGCTCTGGGGGAAACCTGGTTTTGCATAAAGGGCCTTCCGTTTCCCCCTTGGCTTTGCCTGGGATGCTGACCTACAGCCCCAGTAGGGAATCTCTATGGGGAAGAGACAGGTAATTATGCTTGATTGGCTGGGAGAGGGTGACTAGATCAGGGTGTGCACAGTGATGTTGGCTACATGAAGGAACAGCCCTGGGCCCAGCCTCTACATGGGCAGAACATTGGGATAGGGGTAGAAGTATGTAAAACAATAGCTTGATAGACTTAGCTTTCCGGAAAGTAAAAATTCTTTACTGTCTAACCCAGACACACCAAAGAGGAAGGGTGTACCTCTACAGGAGGTTTAAAAAGTCTGGGGTTTAGGATGGGAGAGGACTCATCCACAAATATTTACTGAGTACCAAGCATGTGCCATACACTATTGATACTTTAAGTGTGGTTCCTTGGACCAGCCACACCCAGTCAACTAGGAGCTACTCAGAAATGCAAGTTCAAGTGTCTACCCCCAACCTGAATCCACATCCTGACATGATTCCTATATCAACCTCTGAGAAGCACTGGAAGACACTGTATAAGCTGTTAATCATTGATCTCCATTTAACGTGTATAAAATAGAAGTCCAGGTTGCACATCTACCAAAACTTGCTGATGTCACAACTTAAGATACAACTGTCACTCGTTGCAAGGGACACAGCACAAACATCTACAGTGTTATGAGGCTGTCAGAGGCCTTTCATAAAGACTTCCCACGCCAAGCCCAGAAATTACCTTGCTTCAAGGCAAACAAGTGTGCCTCAAACTACCTGATGCAGGTAAACCAACAGGGGCTCCCTTTCCTAAATCCAGGTTGAAAGAGCTTTGCATGTAGAAACTTTGGACACTAGAAAGACCTAGGAAATAAAGGCTGGTCTCATCTGGTTTCCAGCTCACAATGAAAGAAGGCTAGAAGCAAAATTATCCAATTCATTTAGCCAGCTAATTTATTTAGGCCTTTGACTAGTCCATGGCCCTAGCATAGGAGACATCATAAGAGGTAGATAAACATCGGGGAGGGATTGTCTCCACTGATTTCATCAGGCAGTTGTGTTACATTTTATCTTCATTTTCTGCTCTAATAGTTGCTGGTAATACTTCCTGACAGGCTGTGTAGAGCTACAGATTTCCAAAGCCAAATGGAAGTGACTTTAAAGATACTGTAGAAATTAATGACCCGTGAGGGTTTTCTATGGACTTATACCTACTCTCCCTGGAGCTTCCTCCATGTCAATCTTTATCAGCTTGTCTATTCACAGCATCTTATTTTGTTACCTTTAAAAATTTTCAATTACAAAAGCATTAGTAAATTCTCAATTTATAAAATTTAACCAATACAAAAACATATATAGGGAAAAGTATAAAATCTCCTTTATTCCCTAGCTAAGGGTAATCACGATTAACATTGGGATGCATTTTTTCAGACTTTATTCTATGCATTTATAGTGATATGTATATACCCACATGTAGTTATTTTATATATTTAAGCCATACTATATTATTATTCTCCTTTTTTTGCTTACTTCCCCCTCCTTAATGTTGAAGATCTATCTCTCTCTCTCCCTCTCTTTCTCTCTCCTTTCCCCCCTCAATATTTCTATCTTTCTCACCATATACATATATTTTTTCTAAAGACTTGCATCATGTTTCATTAACTAGCTTTACTCTAATTTAATTATCACTCTATTGATAAAGATTTAGATAATTTCCAATCAATTTTAAACAATTATGACACTTTCCCAGACAGCCAGATATGAGAACAACATATGAACATCAAGAGCTTTCCATACACTAATAATGACTAATTAGAAATGCAGTTTAAAAAAGCCCATTCACAGTAATAGAAAAGAAGAAATGTGCAAGAACAATGTGAAACAAAACACCTGCAAAATGTATTAACAGATTTGAAAGAAGACCAAAATAGTAAAGATATATACCTTGATACTAGGTGAGAACATACAATATTATAAGCATGCCAATTATCTCAGTTATCTTTATAAAAATCAATGCAATCCCAAATAGGTGGCTGCAGAAGAGTTTATACAATTTTGTAAACTGGGTGTAGTTATTCAGAACAGTAAATGTGAGAAACAGCAAAATAAATTTGAGGAAGAGAAAGATGACACAGATAAGATGCCCTCAATCTTGGTAAGTAAATTTGCTTTATCTTTAATATCACCACAACATAGAAGCCTAGAGCCAGCAGAATAAGTATGGTTTGAACTGGAGGCCAGAGAGAGAGACAGGGACAGAGACAGAGACAGAGAGATCAAGTGATCAAAATCCAATTTAAGATACATTTGTAAATCAAAATTCTATGATTCTACCACTAAAAAAAAACTCAACCAATAAAATCAACATGTTCTTTGTGACAGTCAATTAAAGTAAAAGTTTAGGAGTTATTTGGAAAGAATAGAAGTTCTCTATTTGTTGGCTAGAAATAATACATATATAACATATTCATACTCAACCTTGTTAATTTCACCCAAACAAGTACACATTTTTGGAGTCTACATGATATATTGGTTCTTGAGGGATGTCAGAAATTGAGTCTTTTTTCAGTTTAGGGAAATTTTATATTATAGCTATGATTAATTTCCCATTTTTTCTCTCTCCCTGTCTTCATCATCTGTTATCATTATTCTCTCTCCTCTTCTTCCTCCTCCTCTTTCCCCTTCTTTTCTCTCTCTCTCTCTCACTCTCTCTCACTTCCTTACATATGATATCCCCTTACATAACCATATTATCATTTTATACACATAAGTAAACATAAATTTTCTTGGTATCATCTAAAACTTAGACATGTTCAGATTTCCCTAGGTATTTTAAATGCTTTTCCATTTGGTTTTATGGGACCCAAAGAAGGTCCACGTATTATATTTAGTTATCTAAAGCTTCTCAGTCTAGAACCGTCTCTTCTTCTTCCCCTTTATTTTTTCCTTTTCTCAAGTAATTGATTTGTGAAGAAACCAAATGTATTGTCCTATAGAAGATCCAAAATTTGGAATTTGTCTGTTTATTTCCTTGCAGTGTCACCTGATTATTCATTCATCTCTCATATCTCCTCCAAACTGAAGTTACCTTTAAAGATTTCATTAGAGCCCTGGCTCAGTGGGTTGAGTGCCAGTCTGCAAACTGAAAGGTTGGCAGTTTGATTCCCAGTCAGGGCACATGCCTGGGTTGTGGGCCAGGTCCCCAGTTGGGGGCATGTGAAGGGCAACTGAGATCGATGATCAATGTTTCTTACATATCAATGTTTCTCTCCCTCTTTTTCCCTCCCTTACACTTTCTCTAAAAATAAAGAAAATTTTTAAAGAAAAAATAATTCATTATATTCTGGTTCAACTTTATAGATCATAAACAGTACTTCATAACTGGGGTCATATACTCTGATGCTAAAATTAATCAGTGGGTTTGGGGTATGACAGTCTGCTTCCTCCAGTGGAAAGTTTCCAACAAAATTTCATCTAATGGATTTATCCATTGATGATTATTGCCTCAATCTGCTATTTAGTAAAGGCTAAAATGCTGACTTTCTAATTCTATTATTCTTTATACTTTTATTATGTAGAATTTTTCTGTAAAGAAGAACTTTCACTCATCATCTAGGGCTATTTGATTACCCAATGTACTGTTCACACATGAAAGACAATGTAAATGCTTAATATTTCCTTATAATTGACACCTCTTAAGATAATAAGTTATTGTCCTAGTTATTTTCTTTTTCTTGAAATAGAGTTGACATACAATATTACTTTAGTTTCAGGTGTATATCATAGTAATTTGACATTTAAATATCACACAAAATCATCACCACACCAAGTCTAGCAACCATCTGTCACCATACACAGTTATTACAATATTATTGACTATATTCCCTCTGCTGTACATTACATTTCCATGACTTACTTATTTTATAACTGGAAGCTTGTACCTCTTAATTCCTTTCATCTATTTTTTCCCATCTTTCTAATCCCCTCTCCTTTGGCCACCATCAGTTTGTTTTCTGTATCTATGAATCTGCTTCTGTTTTGTTTTGATTGTTTTATTTTTCAGATTTTACATATAGATGAAATTATATGGTATTTATCTTTTTCTGAGTTATTTCACTTAGCATAATATCCTAAGTTCATCCATATTGTTGTAAATGGAAAGACTTCATTCTTTTCTATGGCTGAGTAATATCCCTGAGTGTGTGTGTGTGTGTGTGTGTGTGTGTGTGTGTGCATGTACCACACCTTTATCCATTCTTCTATAAATGAACCCTCAGGTAGCTTCCATATCTTGGCTATTGTAAACAATACTGCAGTGAACATAGGGATGCATATATCTTCTCAAATTAGTGTTTTCATTTTCTTCAGATAAATACCCAGAAATGGAATTATTTGGTATGGTAGTTCTAATTTTTTTAGTAATCTCTATACTGTTTTTGATGGTAACAACACCAATTTACATTCCCATCAACAGTGCACAAAGGCCCCCTTTTCTCTACATCCTTGCCAAAACTTATTATTGTTGTTTTTTTGATAACAGCCATTCTGAGAGATGTGAAGTGATACCTCGTTGTGGTTGTGATTTGCATTTTCCTGATGCTTAGTAGTGTTGAGCATCTTTTCATTTGTCTGTTGGCTATCTGTATGTCTTCTTTGGAAAAATGTCTGTGCAGATTATCTGCCCATTTTTAATTAAATTGTTTTTTGATATTGAATTATCTGAGTTCTCTATATTAGTTTGGATATTATTCCTTTATTAGATATAGCATTTGCAAATATTTTCTCCCATTCAGTAGGTTGCCTTTTTACTTTGTTGACAGTTGCCTTTGCTGTGCAATTATTTTTTTTTAGTTTGATGTAATTCCTTTATTTTTGCTATTCTTGTTCTTATCTGAGGAGACAGATCAAAAATAAATATTGCTAGTATTAAGGTCAAAGAGTTTACTGCCTATGTCTTTTTCTAGGAGTTTTATGGCTTCAGGTCTTACATTTAAGTCTTTAATCCATTTTGGGCTTATTTTTGCAAATTGTGTAAGAAAGTGATCCAGTTTCATCCTTTTGCATGTGGCTGTTCATTTTTCCTGATATCATTTTTAGAGAGACTGTCTTTTCCCCATTGTATATTTTTGTCTTCTTTGTCATAGATTAATTGAACAGGTAAGTATAGTTTTATTTCTGGGCTCTCTGTTATGTTCCATTGATCTGTGTGCTGATGTCATACTGTTTTGATTACAATAGTTTTATAGTAGGTTGAAATCAGAGAGTATGATACTTCTAGCTTTTTTCCTTGTTCCCAAAATTGTGTTGGCTGCTGGGAATCTTTCACAGTTCCATACAAATTTCAGGATTATTTGTTCTAGTTCTGTGAAAAATTGCATTGGTATTTTGGTAGGGATTGTATTGAATCTGCAGATTGCTTTGGGCAGTATAAACACTTTAAGAATATTAAGTCTTTCAGACCAGGAGCATGGTAGTTTTTTTATTTATTTGTGTCATCTTGATTTCTTTCATGAATATCATAATTTTTGGTGTACACATCTTCCCTCTCCTTTGTTAAATTTCATCCTAGGTATTTTTTTTCTTTTTGATGCAATGGTAAATGGGATTTTCTTAATTTCTTTTTCTGATAGTTCATTATTAATGTATAGAAATGCAACAGATTTCTGTATATTAATCTTTTATTCTGCAACTTTATTGAATTCATTCATGAGTTGGTATTGTTATCTGCAAATAGTGACAGTTTTACTTCTTCCTTTCCAATTTGGTTACCATTTATTTCATTTCTTTGTCTCATTGCTATGTTTAGGACTTCAAATAGCATTTTGAATAAAAGTGTTGACAGTAGGCATCCTTGTCTTGTTTCTCATCTCAGAGGAAAAGCTTTCAGCTTTTCACCACTGAGTATGATGCTAGCTGTGGGTTTGTCATATATGGCTTTTATTATGTTGAGAAATGTTCCTTCTACACCCACTTCATTGAAAGTTTTTTGCATAAGTGGGTATTGAATTTTATCAAATGCTTTCCTGTATCTTTTGGGATGATTATATAATTTTTGTCCTTTGTTTTACCCAATGCAGTATATCATACTGTCTGATTTGCAGATGCTGAACCATCTTTGCATGTCTGGAATAAACTCCACATGATCATATTTTATAATGCTTTTAACATACTGATAATTCAGTTTGCTAATACTTTGATGAGGATTTTTGCATCCATGTTCATCAGGGATATTGGCCTGTAATATTTTTGTAGTATTTTTATCCATTTTTGGTATTGGGGCAATGCTCTTTCCTCTTAAATTTTTCTTTTGGAATAGTTTGAGAAGCATAGGCATGAACTCTTCTTTAAATATTTGATAGAATGTTTGGAGTTTTTTAAAATTACGGATTCAATTTTATTACTAGAAGACATTTTGTTGAGATTTTTCTATCGTCTCTTGATTTAGTCTTAGAAGATTATATGTTTCTAGAAATTAATCCATTTCTTCTAGATTGTACAATTTGTTGGTGTATACTTGTTGACAATATTCTTTTAAGATCCTTTGCATTTCTGTGGTGTCAGTTGTCACTTCTCTTTTATCTCTGATTTTATTTGCTTGGGCCATATTTCTTCTTTTTGTGATGAGTCTGGCTAAAGATTTATTAATGTTTATCTTTTCAACAAAACAGCTCTTAGTTTCACTAATGATTTCTGTTGCTTTTTTAGTCTATTTTATTTCTTTCTACTCTGATATTTATTATTTCCTTTCTTCTACTTTTTTGTTTGTTCTTTTTTAGCTCCTTTTTGCATAAGATTAGATTGTTTATTTGAGTTTTCTTTTTGTTTAAGGTTTCTCTGTGTCACTATCACTATAAAATCCCCTTTTTGAACTGCTTTTGCTACATCCTATAGACTTTGGAATGCTGTGTTTTCATTTTTATTTCTCTCAATGTATTTTTAAATTTCCTCTTTGATTTCTTCATTGACCTGTTGATTGTTTTGTAGCATGTTGTTTAGTTCCATATACATGTTTTTTTCCCCAGTTTTTTTTTTTTTTTTTTTTTTTTTGTAATTGATTTCTACATTCATAGTATTGTGGTCAAAAAAGATGCTTAATATTATTTCAATCTTGTTAAGTTTATTGGAATTTATTTTGTGGCCTAATATATCGCCTATCTTGGAGAATGTGCTATGTGCACTTACAAAGAATGTGTTTTTGCTCTCTTGGGGTGGAATACTATTTCTATATATGTATCTATTAAGTCAATCTAGTCTAATGTATCAGTTAAGGCCAATGTTTTTTATTGATATTCTGTTTAGATGATCTATCCATTGATGTAAATAGGGTGTGAAAGTCTCCTACTATTACTGTAATACCGTCAATTTCTCCTTTAGTGTCTGTTAATATTTGATGTATTCATTTAGGTGCACCTATGTAGGGTGCATAGATATTTACAAATTTACATCCTCTTGTTAGGTTGATTCCTTCCTTTATCATTATGTAATGGCCTTCTTTGTCTCTCATTATAGTCTTTGTTTCAAAGTCATTTTTGTCTGGTTGACAAAAGATACCCCAGCTTTTTTTTCATTTTTATGGGTATAAAATATCATTATCCATTCTCTGTCAGTCTGTGTGTGTCTTTACACCTGAAGTGAGTTTCTTGTAGTAGCATATATATGGGTCTTGTATTTTTTATCCATTCAGCCACCTTATGCATTTAGTATATTTACATTTAAAGTAATTATTGATAGGTATGTACTTATTGTCAGTTTGTTAACTGTTTTCTGGTTGTTTTTGTAGTTCTTCTCTGTTCCTTTCTTCTCTTTTGCTTCCTTCCCTTGTGATGACTTTCTTCAGTGTTATGCTTGAATTCATTTCTCTTTATTCTTTGTGTATCTATTATAGGGCTATGTATACATGGGGTATGTGGATGTTTAATAAATATTAAATAATGACACTTTTCTAGAATGTATATGCTTATGTCAGCAATCCCAGCCCCAGGCCAGACCATGCAGCTCAGGGTTCCAACTCCAGGAAAATGAAATCTTATAGCGTCTAGCTGTAAAAACCAGTAGGGGTTGGTATGGTGGAAGAAACTGCAGGTCTCTCAGGAGAGTTTATTTAAAGAACCCACACAGTTCTAGAATTATGCAAACCAATTTGCTCTAGGAATTACCACCAGGGCAACAGCTAGAGGGGCACCAGTCACATATGGGAAGTGGGTGAAGTGACTGGTAATGGGACAAGTGCTGAGAAAACCTCCAGCAGCCAGGTAGCAGCACTGTCCCCTCTCTGACCCCTTCCCTACACACAGAGCCACAAAGCAGTGAAGTCAGTTGCCCGACCCTGGCAATTACCTAAGGCTCCACCCCGTACAATATAACAAATGCACCAAGCCAAGTTAAAGCAGCTCTACCTAATACACAAAAACAAACACAGGGAGGCTGCCAAATTGAGGAGACAAACAAATATGGCCCAAATGAAAGGACAGAACAAAACCCCAGAGAAAGAACTAAGTGAAATAGATATAGCCAACTTATCAGATACAGAGTTCAAAACGTTTTTAAGGATACTCAAAGAACTCATTGAGTACAGTAAAAGCATATATAAAGAAATGAAAGCTATACTAAGTGAAAGAAGGAAAAATCCACACAAATCAGCAGTGAAAAGAAGGAAGCTAGGGTTCAAATCAATGATTTGGAACAAAGGAGGAAATAAATAGTCAACCAGAACAAAATGAAGAAACAAGAATTCAAAAAAACAAGGAGAGAATAAGAAGACTCTGGGACATCTCCCAAAGTGCCAACATCCAAATCATAGGGATGACAGAAGGAGAAGAGGAAGAGCAAAAGATTGAAAACTTATTTGAAAATACAATGAAATAAACTTCCCTAATTTGGTTAAGAAAATAAACATACTAGTCCAGGAAGCACAGAGAGTCCCAAACAAGTTGGACCCAAAGAGGACCACAGAAAGACACATCATGATTAAAATGCCAAAGGTGAAAGATAAAGAGAGAATCTTAAAAGCAGCAAGAGAGAGGCAGAGAGTTACCTACAAAGGAGTTCCCATAAGATTATCAGCTGATTTCTGGAAAGAAACTTTGTAGGCAAGAAGGGACTAGCAAGAAGTATTCAAAGTGATGAAAAGCAAGAATTTACAACCAAGATTACTCCATCCAGCAAAGCTATCATTTAGAATGGAAGGGCAGATAAAGTGCTTCCCAGACAAGGTAAAGCTAAAGGAGTTCACGATCAACAACCCTTATTATACAAAATGTTAAGGGGACTTATTTAAGAAAAAGTAGGTCAAAACTATGAACAGTAAAATGACATTAAATTCACAACTATCAATGACTGAATCTGAAAAATAAAAACAAAAACAAACTAAGCAAACAAACAGAATCATAGATACAGAGATCATTTGGAGGGTTATAAGCAGGGAGGGAGAAGGGGGAGAAAGGAGGAAAGGTACAGGGATTAATAAGCACAATTGGTAGGTACAAAATAGACAGGGAGATGTTAAAAATAGTATAGGAACTGGAGAAGCCAAAGAACTTATATGTACGACTCATGGACATGAACTAAGGGGGAGAGTGCTGGAGAGAAGAAAGGTATTAGGTAGAGAGGGGCAAAGGGAGAAAAATTGGGACAACTCTAATAGCAAATCAATAAAATGTACTTTAAAATACATATTTATTATTTATTTAGAAAACATTTATAGGTACTCATTTCTCTGTATGTCTTGTAGAAACATTTACCCCTATTTTATCAAAGTTTGCTATGCTGTTTGAAATGTTTTTTATATTAAATTTAACATAAAATGTAAGAGTATAACTACTCTCGTATCCTGCCTAAATTTGGGGGATCATTTGGTTATCTTTGAGGCTAACATGGCCATTCAACTTGGCCATTATAACTCTGAGAAAAGGAGTTCAGATGCATTTAAAATAACTGCATTTAGGGAAAAAAAATGCTAGAGTTTTGCTTAACTATAAGGCAGAGGGAAACTTAAGAAATCTCAGAGGGTAAAACACCAAACTTTGAGATTTTAATATTCTACTATATAAAGTATATCTCTAAGAGTCATAAAACATGCCAGTTTTATGCTTCTCTTTGGAAATGGAATTAACATTGCTGTACTAACTGTAAATGGTAAATTCTTAAATTGTTAATAGCTTCCCCAGGCTTCTGCTCCTTTGCTGTGCAATCATCTTGGCTTCAAATTATAAAAATATTGCGACATGAACTCATCAGCCTGCTATCCTAAGGCTCTTTCTACTACTGAAAACAACTTTTGGACTGGGGAATAAATTACAGGGGTCCACTCCTGGGCAAGAAGTGTTTTAACATAGAAATCCATTGCACATTTTTACCTGCTTTCTTAGATATTGATAGATAATGTATCTGAATTATTGGATTATCAATTTTATTTTGATAAACACAATGCCATTCTTAGCATATAGAAAATCCTGCCAATTGCCATGGGTTCAATGCAAGGGGCGTGGGGTGGTGGTAAGTGCTTGCTTGTAACTAGTATGTAACTGGAGGAAGCACTGAATGGAAGAGGAGGAAGGGAAGCTCAAAAATATAAGAAAAAAATGGGTCTTGTTACAAAAATATAAATGCAACAAGCTTCAAGAAATGAATGAATAAATGTAGGTAGAGGGGAAATTCTTAAGAAAGTATTCAGATTAAGTAAATAGACAAAATGAAAGTGCACAAAATAGAGTTCAGATTCCCAACCAGCACTGCACAGAGGGGAACAATATTTTTACGTTCCATGGTGTCCACGAGGAAATAGGCCTCAGCACAATATCCAACACAAGTTTCTCACATATCTCTTCACAGAGAGCCCACCATGACAAATGTGGATGTGCTATCTGACACTTAATGGAAACTTTTGAAAACCTTCCAAACAATATTACATATTGTTTATAGGTACTTGGAAATGCACTAACTGTGCACAAAATGCGGACAGGAAAGAGACATACAAAAATCTGGGATACTGGTTATTTCTAGAGAGTGGGGAAGAGGAAGGAGTTGTGGGGAGTGTTAACCTGTAATCAAAACATTCTTTTTCTTTTTCAAAATAAAACTGATGTGGCAAAAAGTAAACTTTTCAAGATTACTTTAGGTCTATGATTTTCTGTATGTTTGAAACATTTTGTAAATATAAAGAAAAAGATTTAGTTTACATGAGTAACGTAATGAGCAATGCTGTATGTCAACAACCTGAAAGTAAACATAGTAAGTATAAGGTCTTTTCAGCTCTTTTTTTAAACACTGCTTGATGAAAGCCAATAATAAATAGCTGAAAGAAATTAAATTTAGTGTAAGCAACTTGGTGAGATGGGGAGGTGGTCAAAATGATGCCAACTAAATATCTGGCTTTTGGGTGGTCTGGTCAACCCCAGCAATGCAGAATACTATATTGTATGAGATTAATGTCCTCAGTTTTGATAAACAACAAACAGGCTGGGTTCAAAGTTTTATTCCCTGCCAACTACTTATTTCTTCTGCTATATTCAGTGCCTAGAATACTCAGCCAAGCTGTCAGAGTACATATGTCCTCCCCAGAGGTTTGTGGAACTTGACAAAGACAACTGCCTAGGTGTAAGACCTCCATGGCAAGCAGTGTTGTAGGTACCTGTGGGCTCAGATTGCTTGCATTCCAGGCAGGTGGGACCAAGTCACCAGATCTGCATGCAGAGTTAGAGGGCTACCATTTCAGATTGAACTTTTCTTTTTCAGATGAAAAATATAATCAATCATTACATGGTTAGAGTAGTACATTTTTATATGAAGTTTAGAAAAATGTATAAAACAGAGAGAAGTTTGGGTAACTACATTTATTTATTTCAGATTTTATTTGTTTTATTTTTAGAGAGAAGGGAATGGAGGGAGAAAGAGGGAGAGAAACATAGACATGTGAGAGAAACTTTGGTCAGTTGCCTCTCTCATGCCCCCAAGTGGGGACCTGGCCCACAACCCAGGTATTTGTCCTGACTGGGAATCCAACACACAACCTTTAATTTGCAGACCAGTGCTCAACCCACAGAGCCACACCAGCCAGAGCTGGGTAACTACATTTAATACTAAATAGTAGGGCACAATAGCTCCAAGTCTTTATTACATTATTTATTGTTGTGTTATTTTCATGGCAACATGTCAGCTAATGAATAAACAAGTTCACCATTGCCTGGGTATTTCTAAGTGATGTAACCAACCTTCCACCTTGGTCATTAAAATAATAATATCACTAAAGACCTTAGGAAAGTAACCATACATCTGAATATACACAATCCTATAATTCTCATCGACCCTTGTTAGGAAAGGAAAGGAATGATGTTCCTTCTTCTTCCATCTGTTCTTTTCTTTTTCCTTTTTGGACTTCCTTTGAAAATCACTTTAATTGCACATTTATAATAATCACAAGGGGATCTATGTGGTTTTCCGTGCTCCCCATCCTCACCACTATCCATGAGAATGACCATAATTGTACAAATTAGCTTTTCTAGGGGAGTCCTTTATAAGAATTCAAACCCTTGTCTTCACCTTGGCATTTTGTGGATATTAGAAAAGCCTTGAGGTATGAGCCTACTGGGAGCACCAGGTGCAGTCCCCTCCCCTCCAAGTCAGAAGTTTACCAATGCTCTTTCATAGGCCAAAGAATCCTGTGTGCCTGAACCATCAATATTTTGTGTCTCTAGGCCAGACTAATGATTCTCAAAGTATGGCCTCCAGACCACCAGCATCAGCATCACCTGGGAACTTGCTAGAAATGCAAATTATAGAGCTTCACTTCAGACCTGATGAATCAGGAACTCTAGGGGTGAGTACCACCAGTATGTTTCAATGAACCCTCTGAATGATTCTGATGCTTGCTAACGTTTGAGAAGCCTAGATTGTTCTCAATTCTGGTCCATCAGAGGCAGGTGAGAATAGTGTAAGAAGTGCAGATCACAGAGCCAGGCTTTCTGACTTCAAACTCCAGATCTCTCACCAATTACACGTTATTGTACAAATTGCTTCACTTTTCTGTGCCTCTTTTTTCTTGTCTGTAAAATGAGGTTAATAGCTGTGTACCTATCCATAGGATGGTTGTAAGGATTAAATAAATTGTTTTAAATAATTGTTAGCTATTTGATGAGGTTAAATTACTTACTGAGGCAGCTCCTTCTAAGGAAGGATGATCAGGTACAAGTTCTGTCTTGGGCAAACCCCTTTACTTCCCGGAGACACAATTATTTCCTCTGTAAATGTGACAATTATTTCTGAACCACTCACATCACTGGGTTGGTGTGAATATAAAGCGAGAAAATGTGTAAGTTCTTTGTAAACTGAAAGAGACATTTAAGACAAACATATGCCACATTCTCCTACTTGACTATGATTTTCCCATCATCAGGTACAATGTGAACCCAATGAACTGTCTCTCAGTTTCTTTAAACCAGCTGATCATCATGCCCACTTTGTAGAGAGCATTACTCGATTCATTCTGAGAACAGCTGCCGTAGTCTACACGCTATTTTTCTAGTGTCTTGTGTAGTACTTATTTTAGTACTTTTTTAGATACCAGACATTCTCTCTCCTCCTTGGTGACATAATTCTCACTATATAAATATTTGTTATTCCCCCACTAGTTTCCATCTGAGTTCAAAACATGCCATAGTTAGCAGAATGACTTACTTGTTGATACCTTTTCAAACTTGTATAGAGGAAAGGCACTGAAGTGACATTACAATAATAACTACTTATTGAGCAATCGTTAGGAACAAGGAACTATGCAAGGGCTCCACATATCTTATTTCATTCATTTGTTAAGACAATCCCAAGTGCAAGCGCTACCACTATCCCTGTTTTACAAATGAGGAAACCACGGACAAGAGAGGTTAAATAGCTAGACCAAAGCTTTCCAGCTAGAAAGGTCTCTTTGATCCCAAGAATTCTTTCAGTGGGCCCACCCTGAAAAATAAAGTCATAAGATCATCTTGCCCTGAATCTCTTTGGCACTTTGAAATCTGAACACACTAAGGCAGGGGGACAAAGGTGAATGAACCAGCTCATGTCACATGCCTCTCAATAAGAAAGCCTGTGTTTAGGTCGAATTTGGGTGACATTACAGAAATTAATACTCAGGAAGCATTTTGTCCTTCTCCAGTCACACTTGGTCACCATAAAGATCATGGCTGTGCTTCAGATGGGTACTTAACCCTCCCTAAATTAACCAAAATTAAATCACCACTTCCATCACATTATACTTTTTTTTTTAAAACTTATCACACTGGCTTATCTGTTTCCCAACCCTACCCCTAAGGCACATGATTTTTAACCAATTGAAATGACATCACGTGTCCATTCAAAAACATCTTTTATTAACTTTTATTTTTATATGCCTTTCATCATTTAAGGAGGCCAGTATTCAGGGAGCCATTTGGGAAAGCCTAGATATCTATAAAACCTTAATATTCATTTAGAAATGCGAGCTACATAGGAGAATTCTACTTACATATAACATCATGCAAGAATTCGAGAGAAAAATGTCCAAAGACCACTAACAGGATGTTTCTCAAAACCTTAGAACTGCAAACATTTAAATGGAACTCACAGACCTTTCAGTCACCCTCTTGACTCATGCCATCTCTGAGGGCTTTTGGAATACTCACTCATCATAATACTGTTTTGTTAAAAAAATTTTTTTGCTTTTCTTTGTTATATTTCCTTGAAAAACAAATCTATGCTGTTTTCCAAGCATATAGACCTAAGAATTGCCCTCTAAAAATATTTGATAAATTAATTTGCTAACTCAAAGGCAAATTAAGTATAATTCAGTGGATCTTTTCATCTTAAGCATGCATTCTATTAAGGTTCAAAGTGCCTTTGCTTCAACTTTTGACATAGATTTTGTAGAGCTCCTTAGCAGTTACCCATGGATAGTATGAATTTACAGAGTGCTAGTCTAGATAAAAACAGCATTATAACATAAAATGCACCATTAATACTTTTAAACCCAGTATGATTTATATTTATATAAACAACATAAAAGAAGCCAATTAAACCAAAGTCACTGGAGTGTAAATAACATAAAAACTTATTGTTCTGTGAGCTATGAAAATAAACTAATAATGAAAGTATTTATCATATGCCCCAAAACCAAGCAGGTATAAGTGGGTTAAGCAGATTGCTGGGGAAACATTTTAATTTTTCTGACATTTTTTAATGCAGGCCCAACATTTTGGTCCACTTCAGATCCATTTAAAATGTGACATTATATCTGAAAGTTGCCTTTTGTCCATTTGAGTAATTAATAATTTTAAGTGTAACAAGGACATCTTGATTCAAGCACTTTGTAATCTGACTAGGAGGATATTTAAAATTCATTACAGTACATTAAACTTGCAGCGAACAGTTAGCTTCATTGTAAAATAAATAAATAGCCAATTTGCTTTGATCAGCAGAAATTCTGATAAAATCAGCAAAACACCAATTAAAATGTGAAAAATGTCACCTACCATAGTTATTCTAATGGAACATGGACTTAGAGGAAGGAACTGATTCAATGTTTATTTTCATACCAGCTGTGGCTTCCAAATGTAAATCATTTCACTTTTTACTAGTGTAGCTAGCTAGCTTCTCCACAGGCCCTGGATTGATTCCTATGATTGAACAATTTGCATTACATAACAAGGCAGCTCTACTGGGGCTGCAATTGAATTTTCTTAATTTTCTGGCAAATTATTGTTTTCTTTAGATATTTTACCAGTCTTCTCATCTCAGGGAATCCTGTTAACTCATCGAGTCTTGTTAACTAATTGAGGACTGTGACCAAATGACCCATAGTCCCTCCTGGCACAAGTAGACACTGTGCCTGTCCTGCCTGTCCTGGGTTGAGGCAGATTCTCTTGGAAGAATCATGACCCTTTGACCTTCCTTCTTGTCATTCAGTCATATTTGTCCATCAGCACAATGGTGCTATCTGTCCACAATAATTCAGACTTCTGTCACAGCATGGCAAGTTCAAGTTCAGTATGAGTTTGCTCATTTCTAGCTCTTAACCCAGTGCTGGGTGCCTGGTGGGTGCTCAATAACAGTACTGGAAGGACAGAGGAGACCCACCTGAACTTCCATCTCTTTCAGTGAATTCTATGGTAGGAGATTAGATCTCCTGATCTCAGATTCCAGAAATCAATTCTCAGGCCCTCAGTGCCTCTATAATGAAGGGAACTGTTGTGGCAAAAGAGGAAAAAGCTGCCTAACACTTCACAACATGCCCTTGAAGCAGAAGCCACTGGCTGTTCAGTTATGAGGGGCTTGATTGCCCATCACCAAAAAGCATTACTCCCAATGCCAGAGTTTGGTGAAAAAAGGAAGAGAATTGTTTATTTAAAGGTTATACAGATTTAGATTAATGGCAGCTTTCTGCTGTTAAGTCCCACTCCCTTTAAAACACCCCAAAACATAGAGACCTGCCTCCCCCTGTCAAACCAAGCCAGTTTCAGAACAGAGGTACCATTTCCCTCTAGGAAAACAAAAGTCCGTGGCTTCATGTTTCCCACGTTTCAGCTTTACTGGCAGCTCTCATTCATTCATGCCTGATTGGGGAGGTTTGGCCTGTGTCGCGGTGTGTTTCAGCTCTTAATCCAGAACCTCACGGCACCTTCTCACACACCCGACCTTACGGCCGGCTGGCGGGGTGCCTTTGCTGTTTTTCAAACCGCGTGGCTCTCTCTCCCTCCTAATGGTTGCTGCCTTATTTTTAAATCCCTGACTGCGGCCTGTGTTGTAACAGCTATGGTGACCAGTTGTGGCCACGTGTAGAACTGCAAAGGCCCCATAAGCTTTCGTCACCATTCTATGGTCAAAGCCCCTCCCATCTCCTTGGCGCATGGAATGGCCATAGCTATTTACATGTTAAGAAACTGGGTATCTCTCAAGAAAAGGGCTGTGCTCCACTGAGTCCCATCCCCCAAATTTTGGGGCTCCTGGCCGCTCTCTTACACCCTCTCTATGGGCATGCCGCAAAGAAAAAAGAACAAAAAATAGAATTGCTTTGAACTGCAAGATGGGTTTTCTTCCTCCATCTGCCTTTTCTTCTACGTAGGCAGATTCTTCTTGACAGAAACCACGGATTCATTTCTAACAAGTAATCTGCAATCTCTGTCAGTTCTGGCCACTTTAGAAATCAGTAATAAAAAAACAAATGTGTAAAAATGAAAACAACTGTGCTGTGTCGTGAGCACTGTTTGCTTCTTTTGATTTTTTTTCAAGATGTTGTTTCATCACCTTTTTAATAATTACACACAGTAGATATTTAAGAAGAAATATTATGATAAGACCCTCAGCATGCAACCTGGCCCATTTGCAAATGAACTTGCTCATTATCCAATTAGGAGATGGAGGCTATGTTCAAGCAAATCCACAATTTAAAAACACCAAAATTAAAATTAAACACCTCAGGGCAACCATAATGAATTTAAAATTAGATGATATAACAGCAATTTTACTGAATTTAAAACAACTAATTGTTTGGGAGCTGCTTTCACTCACTTGAAGTTTTGTCCAATTATTTCCATTGCCTTTCACACCTTGAATTTATATTTTTGCTTTAGTTGGAATGTTCCTTTTAATAACAAGGGGATGAGCTACTCCATATGTTAATGAGTTCTGTATGTATGCCATAATACACACATTGCAAAACTCAACCTTGAGTCATGTCTATACTAATTTAAAACTGTCATTTGTACCTTTAAAGAAAAGTTAGACACATGATCTTATCTGCAACTGGTCATTTGTTTTCATTTAATTAGAAAGTGTAACAGTGTAGCAAAATCAGAAAGGTCTTTCTACAGACCCCAAGTAACGCCCTCCACCACCACGTGTGTGCTGAAATCTTAGGCAAAAACCTTAACCTCTCTAAACCTCGTTTTCCTTTAAATGGAATAACAATATACCTAATTGACAGGATTTTTGTGAGGACAGGATGGTCATAAACATCAAGCATGTAGGATAATGCTCAGCACATAGAAATCACTAAATAAACCCTAGCCACTATAACTAGGCACTACCATGCCATGTTTAAAAAACATCAGGCTAGTTAATAAGATGCAGGGTCTTGGTCCTCAAAAGAGTTGCCCAATGTAGCAGAGAAAAATACAGGATGCAATATTTGGGAGGTACTCGTGTTAAATAATTATTCAGTGTCTATATGAAACTTGGCAAATTAGTGCTTAAGTTCTGACACATAAAGATTTTACAATTTCCTATTCCCCCTTAAATACTTGGCCCTCAAGCAAAGGACAGGTTAGAAGTAAAATGTTTAGATTATTGCCTTAATTTTTCACTTCATTTTGGGCAGAGACAGAAAGTTCCCACTGTCACTCTGATGTCCTTGGGTACCATGACATGCAATCAACATCACCTACGCTGGCTGATAATTCAGAGGATATGATGCCCTTGTTTATAGCACCTTCAATTCCACGTACATTTTTACTTGACTAATTCACTGTTTCATACCAAGCAGGGGGTGGGGAGGAAATCATTCAAACTAAATGCAACTTTGAAGTTCAGTTACTTGGGTTGGAAAACAGCAGATAAATTGATAATTGCAAATGGTCTGAAATGTGAATGATTCTTTTTCCACTTCAACTAAATCTATTGAGCACACCCAAATAATTTAAAAGTGCTGAAAATAAGCAGTATTGGGGATTAATGAAAGCAATATATTCACTCTGTTGCATTTATTATTTTTAAATTATAGTACTCCCTCTTGAAGGAATGCAATGAGGTTGAAATGAAGCAATTTTGTTGTTAAATATTGTCATTTAGAATAAAATGCATGTGACTCTGGAACTGAAACAGCACAAGCTGTTTTCTATTTATCCTTAGATTTTTTTAAGTGAACCAACAAAATAAAAAATAGTAATAGCAAAGAAGTTCTGTATCTCAATGATCCCATAGCGGGGGTGGGGGCAGGGGTGGAGAGGGAGGGTAGATCAGACTTGGCATGAAAGTTGCTTAGGATGTGAGGACCAAGGAGGCAGAGATGGGTGTTCAGATCCCTGGCAGCTCCCTCTGGGGGTCAGCTGTGAATGGCTCTTTCTGCTGTGGGTTGGCTTTAACTTAGAACTTCTAAGAACAGAGTGGAGTCATGGAAAATAGAGAGAATTGGGCATCAGGACAGTCTTTGGAGTGCAGACCCTATTCTCATAGAACTTAGTTGCCAGTGGAGGAGACAAAAAAATAGTTTACTTTGGGTGATAAACGTTATGAAAGGAAAATGGGCTTTTTTGGCTGTGTGGCCTGAGGCAAATTACTAATTTTCTCTGAGCTGCATTTGCCTTATATGAAGAATGGAAGATAGTATCTTTGTGTAGGGGTCCTGTGAAAACTAAAAATGATGTATGCAAAGGGCACACAATTCCTGGAGGACAGAGGTGGTAATTCTAATCGCTTTTATTGCTATTATTTTCAACATTATCTTTTCTGCTCTGTCTTGGTAGAAACGGAAAGCAGTAAAGATAGGGTCAGTAAAGCTCTGGAATTCAGTACCAAGTTGCCAGATGAAGGACAGGATGCCCAGTTAAATATGAAGGTCTGATGAATAGCATACACTTCTTTAGCACAAGTGTATCCCACACAACATATGGAATATGCTCATAACTTAAAAAAAAATCACTCACTGCTTGTCTGAAATTCGAATTTAACTATGCATCCTGCATTCCCTGTCCCCAGACATGGCAACTCTCAGCAAAAGGTTCCTTCCAAGAAGCCTGTTGAAATGAAAATCCTTCCAAGTCAAGTTATCCTTTCCTACTAAGAGTTTTCTAATGTTGATGCTTTCTTACTTTCATTTTCTTTTTAAATGTGTGTGTGATGGCGAATTCTTCACTAAGGAAAAGGTACAGCATGCTAATGTTCTCAGGGTAGCTCTATATTCCTTCGAGCAGAGCTGGTGCAAGTGAGGTCCCTAGGAGTGTCTCCTCATCTGTAAAATGAGGTGCAAAATGGGCACTAACGTGCATGGGGAACTCTGTGTGGAGCTGGGTACAGGGGCAGTTATTACTATTATTTCCTTGGAAAGGGAAGCTATTGTTATTATTCACTCATTCACTCAACAAACATTCACTGAGTTCTTATGATATAGCAGACACAGTTTGAGGCACAGGGCATAAGCAGTGACAAGTCCCAAATTGTTGGGAGGTCCTATATGGCATGAACCCCACCCTCAGAATTTACTTTCTAATGAGAAAGAAAAAGAAATATTTTACATCAGATGATGATAAGTGCTAAGAAAGGAGAAAATGGAGGGTGTGGTTAGAGAGGGACCAGTTGTTGTTCTCATTACGGTGTCTGGGGAAGGGAGCCAGCACTGATGAGTGGCATTTGAGCAGAATCCTTAATGAGGTTAGGGAGCAAGCCACTTGGATATCTGGGGGAAGAATGTTCTAGGAGGATGAACAGCCAGTGCAAATACTCTGATGCACGTGTCAGAGGAAAAAGCATTATTGATAAGACTGATCAGAAAGACATATTTGAGTTTTATCAAGCCAGTTTACCTGGAAATAATGGCCTCACATAGTTCTCAGTTTCCCTATTTCTGCCCACTTGGAATCAACGCTTACAAAGCTTACTTTGACAACCCCTTGTATGTCTCTCAAGGTCTGAGAAAGTGCCACTTTGGGAGCCTATTCTTAAGGGGAGCAAATACTCTCCCAGCTGCTGCCACTGCTGTTATCTGGCCCCCTGGACACTAAAAGGCAATGCTTCCATAGCCACTTTAATAACACACAAAACGTAGGACCTTATCGTGGGAAAAGAGCTGCCAGCTTACCCTGTCCAATGTCAGCTTTGTTTCCTATTTCAGCCATTTTTCTCCCTTAACTTTTAGTTCCTATGCCATATTAAATGATTATTACAAAATTCTGCCCTTTCGAGTGGCTCGTATGCAACCTTCCCTCTGGCATTTGTCCATTATCTCTACGTCTTAGTCACCATGCAATCCGTCCATGTAAGTTGGTAAGATGATCTTCAGGCGAAGTCTAAGTTCTTTTTCTTCCCCTAGAGCTCTTGAAAGTGCTTTTAAGAATAGAACAGAGTTATTTTAAATAACCAAATTCATTTTTAATATGCCAGAACTATATTAAATTGGCTCTTGGATTCAGTAATTGTATCTCACTTTTAAATAATGTAAACATTTCTTTCACTTACATTACGTTTTTCTATTTTTCTTCTACATGAAGTATAAAGATCAACTTCAGTAAATTAACATGTTAGCTCTATACATTCAATGCTGTAAAGGGCTTCTTATTTTTAAAGTTCTTTTTATTCTTTTCAGTGAATATTTTATCACTGATACAGTAGGTAGATTAGATACTAGGACATTTTCCCGGCCACTGCTCCTATCAAAATTAACCTTGATAACTCCACAATACTGGGGCATAAAAGACTCCCTCTGATGGAGCTTTTGAAAGTTTACCAGGAGTAGTGAGAGACCTGGGGAATAATGGCTTCTTGAATTTTTTGCACAAGGACATGTTTATGCCTTTTCAACCGCTTTGATTAAGACTTTTGAGTAATTTCTGGTGTTACTGAGAACACGGAAACCCACTCTGGGGAGAGAGCCATTCGGCTACCAGCTGCCCTTTAACCTACCGAGGTGATTGCAAAGGTGAAGAGTATATTGTTAAGTTATGGGAGGGAGCTAGGTCATCCTTTAGGGAGATGACGCCTCCTCTACCTTTTGCTGGGAGCCTCTCCCCGACCCCAGTGCTTACCAAGGGTTTCCATTTCCTTGGACTGAGATGCTTGGTTACAGCTACTATTGTCCTCAGATCTGCATTAAACTTTCAAGAGGGGAATCATAAAAATAACAAAACAAAACAAAACAAAGAGATTTGCAGCCTAATCCGCCAGGGTTGTACCCAGGAGACCTGGCTAACAAAAACAGTGCCACAGCATGTCCACTCTATGCAAGCACCAACTTCTCATTGTAATTATCCACCTTAAAAACATTTTGACCTGAAAGTGGAAGTGCTCCTGAACACTTCATGCTGTAACTTTGAAGATGAAGCTCAACCTCCCAGAAGTTCTTTCCATCTCACAACAAAATAAGATGCAGAGCATCCACACAACATCCCCTCCCACCCCCAAAATAACCTGGAGAGCAAAATGGTTGCTTATGATGGGCACACTATGAAAACGTAATGTATTGATTAGTGAAGAAAAATAAAGTTTCCTCTCTATGCTGTTCAGTTATCTGCTCATTTCTTAATAGTCTCACATTCATAAAAGGCCAAAGGACTCTGACCTTGACAAGCTAACTGAGCAGGAAAAGGCAATCATGTGTACAAGGCTGTCACCTACCCGACAAATTATGATAAAATATACCTCGGGATCAGAAAAAAGAGTTGCATATCTCCAGTGACATCCACAGTAGTTCGTTTAAGGATTTGAATAGAACAGCAATTTATTTTGCACTAACATGTTTTATGGTTATCATCAAGCATTATGTCTTCAGAGACTGAAAGGTGATGTTTTTATGGACTCTGGCTCCTTGTTGCATTATCTTCACAGCTCAGAAATGATCTCTCGCTCCTTTTTTAATTCCCCCTTCTCGTCTCCTACCTTTGCCTCTCATTTAACAAAGCAGCTATTTTTGTAAAGGAAAGGGGGAAAGAAATAACATGAATCCGCATTACATAAAGGGCACAAAATGAACAGATTTCCAACCCTGAATAGTTTCAAAATGAATGATTATCTGGCTAATTAGTGAAATAAATAATAATAATTGCCTGTCCCTCCTCATTAGAGCCCTTAATAGTAAATGAAATTCCAGTGCAGAGTTCCAGTGAATGGGTTTTGCAGCTCAGGACTCAGTTCTGAGTTGGAAAAAAGAGACATGACTCTATTTTGTAGGTGCCCATGTGCCAACCCCTAAAACCAGAAGAGCAAGAAAAATGAGGGTGGCTTCAGGTTTGGGACATGGAATATTTCTGGCTTCCTTCCATGCTTAAGTATATGTTCCAGGCATCCAAGAAAGGAGAGCCAAAAGCTATAAACATAGAACACTGGGGCCAAAGCATAGAAGAAAGGATTCTCACTTGTTCAAAGCTTACCTAACCAGCAGCATCCATGTTCTTCAAGTCTGACCTAATCCGTCTGCAGCATTGTTTACCTAGGTTTCTCATTAAATCCATGAGTTCTGGGCTCCTGCCCAGACCCACCATCCCAGAAGCCTTGGAGTGGGCCCAGGGTCTGCATGCTCAACAGGATGCCTGGGTGCTTTGCATGCACCTGAAATTGGAGCACATCTGCAATAGCCAGCGGCTGGTGAGATGAGGCAGTGTTGTGAAATAAAGCATGTTTCTTCCTTGTGGGGAAGAGGCTATGGCAGGAAATCTCAGCAGATAGGATCGTTCTCTTGTAGAGAATTTTACTCTGAGGTTCAGCCACAAACCCCTTTGCCAGGGATCCCCTCTGCACTAGCCTTGCCACAACCTCTGAAATCAGCAGAGAACCTCCTTGCAGTTCAGCTCCTGGAGCCTGCTCTACCAAACCCATTACTCAACACTGAAAGCATCTGACTAGCTTCTAATGAGGCAGCAGATCAGCTTTTAGGGGACTGTTCTCAGTGTGATGTATGAATGGAGAGCCTGTTAATGTTAATCAGTAGAGAGTTCCCACTGCTCTGGCAACCGTCCTGTAAAGCTCTTGCTACTTGATGCTCCAATAATCTTCTTTATCTGTTTTGAAATCCACCCGTGTTCAGTTGCTAACAAAAAATGAGAATAAAATCATTGTCTTTAACCTTCTGTTTCCTGAATGAACCTTCCAAGACTGCTGGGCCCCTAATCCATGCTGCTCTCTCCACTATGACACATTTTACCCAACCATGTTAAGTAATTAATCAACTTAACTATAATGTGCTTAGCACTGGGGAAACCGGTGTTTCTTGAGCTTGAAGAACTCATAGTCTAGCCTGGGAAACAGACTGGTAAATAGACAATTGTAATACTGTAACCACAGAACAAACTGAGAAGGAAACTTGGGTGGAGTCTCAAATGATGCGAAGGAGATGCTGAACTAGAAGAGGAATAATGCTCAAAAGAAGAAGATGCTTTAAAGAAGAGCTTTCTAGCAAGGGAAGGAAGGGCTTACACCAGGACCAACTTGGGCAATGGACTCCCACTTGCCTGAGCCGCCCACGGAAGGCACAGTGCCCAGTGCCCGAGGTACTTCTAGGGGACTGAAGAAATGTTTTAGTTCCACTTTTTTCTAAAATCAGAAGGAAAAAATGGATACAATGGTAACAACTATAGAATAATGAATCTAGACTGAGTTATACTTATCTTTTTACCAACATGGTCATAAAATATAATATTTCTTTTTCCTTTCTTTTCTTTTTTTTTTTTTTGATGGAAGAAGATGTCCCTGAAGGTGGAAGTGTCCAGCATCCTCAAAAGCCATAATGCATTAAGTCAAAGCTTTGGCTTATGCAAAGATACAGGTGAGCGATCAGGTTTCAAAGTGCAAGTGACATTATCTAAAACACACTGAGCCCCTACTCTGTGCAAAGCACTTTCCTAAGAGCTTTGAGAATATTAACCTCTTTATTCCTCATAACCCCAAGGAGTAGATACAATTACCACCACCCCCCATTTTAGAAACAATGAAATCAAAGCAGGAGAGGATAGGTTCCCCTAAGTCATGCAGATAATCTAGGAACTATGACTCCAGAGTCCATATACTTGAACTCTATTCTGGCGCTCCCCAAATTATTCAATTATTGGTGATGAAGAGCTCATTTTCTTTCTTTCTAATTAGTCACAGACCAATACATTTGTAAGAAAAAAATAAAAAATAAAAATGGATTTCTAGAAAAATGTAGCAAAAACATACAAATGGAAAGTCCCATTTTTCAAAAATTAAATTCAACAGACATATAATTACATTCTTTTTCAAAACTATGTTTATTTTATTCTCATTCAAGAGAAAGAGGAGAAGAGAGTGAGAGAAACATCGAAGCATTGATGTTCGAAACACTGATGGGCTGCCTCCTGCACACACCCCCTGCAACCCCAGCACGTGCCCTAACGGGAAGCTGAGCTGGCGATCCTTCGGTTACAGGATGATGCTCCAACCGAGCCATGCCGGCCTGGGCTAAAATTACATGTCAATAGGTACCCTTTCATGTAGCAGCCATCTCAAATTATATAAAAGTTTCCCAGAGCTTATGCTCAACAGGTACGCTCACGCCATCTCAGACTGGTAACCAAGAGGTTGCAGAGGAGCCTGGGTTCCTGCGCCACGTGTGAGGAGCGCTGCCTCGGCTACGCTGCGGCTGGGAGCTGTACTTCGCTTCCTGTCCCAGGAGTGGAGGGCAAGGGAGGCATGCACAGGAGGATGCCACCTCCCTAAAATGTTGGTGAGAGGGCTTGAGAAGGGAGAACTAGGAGCTCAGAGTGAATGAACTGTGCACCTTTTAAAACCAACTTATGGGTGCTCTCTGTGCTGAGCACCTGCCTATTACAGCAGAGCTGGGGGCCATGGAGCCTGAGCCTCCGGTCTATTAAAGCCTCAAATTTTAGACTTTTGGTTCACCCTCAAATGAGGTGACACACATATATCATCACTGAGGCCCACTCACAGGCTCAAAAGATGTCCAACTTCAAACTTTAAAGTGGGCCCCATTAATGGTCCACACTCCCTATGGTGCTTTATGAATTAATATTTTTCATTGAATCTCTCATTGGTATTATACATAACTTTGCATCAAAATATTAATTTATTAAATGTAAATACAATATATATCATGTTTTTTCTTTTTAATTTTCTTTCTATATCTTGCTTTATAGCATGAGTTCATTCCTGAAAATGTAATGTAGGCTTTTAGTAATAAGCATAATCATATTTTAAACACCCCAGAAGATATTAAATGGATGAAGATTATTAATTCTGTTTCTTTTTCTGTAAAATGAAAATGACCAATTAGATGTAAAAGACTTTGAAAGCCTTAAAGTGTCATTTTTAAGCTATTAGATATTAGCAGTGTTAAAAACAAAACAATGAGCCCCAAATGAGTTGTTTATACTAAGCCTCACGTTGCCAAACCAAGACTTAATTACTATTTCGGCTCTCCCAGAAATGGAATCTTAAACCAGTCGGTCAGGAATCAGTTGATCGGCACTTGTTCGGTAATCTGCCTGATAGACCCTTGCCATCCCCAAAAGGAAAGTAACTTTGCAACAACCAACCCACTTTTTGCCCAGTATAGCTTCCTTACTCCCTCTCCCTTCTGCCTATAAATATTTTTCATTTTGTACAGCTCCTTGGAGCTCCTTTCTGTTTGCCAGATTGGAGGCTGTGTGATTCAAATTGAGTTTTGCTCATATAAACTCTTAAAAATTGTAATATGCCTCAGTTTATCTTTTAACAATTTTGGGGTCAGAAGAGGGAACTGAAGGAGACCCCTGCTGGTCCCCAGGAGCAATGAGCAACCAGGCAGAGATGCCCATGAAGCCCCTTGAGCTCACTGTTTTCTTGCTGCCTCTGGAGATAATGTGTAAGTTCCTCTCAAAACCTAGCTCCACAGCTTTTGAGTTATGAGCTTTCAGACCTTATTTTAGCATTCTTTTTCTGGACTGGGTCCAGAAATCAGCTGGAGTCAACCTGGGTCCAACTTAAAAACCTGGACTGCGTTCGGGGTTGGGCTGGGTCTGACTTAAGTTGGATGGGTGGCTAGTGTGAAGCCTCAGGTAAATATAATTTCATTTTAAGGCTGAACAAGCAGGTTAGCCTTATCAAAGTCAATCTTAAATTATAGTAGCCACAGTTGAGGACTTTTAGGCATCTTAGATAAACTTATTCACTTATGAGGTACCTTAGAGTAAAAGGGGTCTCAGCCAATCAATCACTATAAAGGGAAAAGGGAAAATTATTTTTACTCCTCTATAGTCTCTGGTGACTAGGATGAGACCTGCTGGGACACCCCACTCACTCCAGAGCCTGCAGACAGAATCCTAGGAAAACTGGCAGAAGCCAGCAAAGGGTGAGAATTCTTTCCCAAGTCTGCTCTCCCAGATCTCTATCTGTGCTGCCGGTCACCTTTAGTCTTGCTCTGGCCTGGAAAGATAATGCCATTGTCCACATATCTTGGGCCATTGCAAGAGTTGGGGGTGGGGGTGGGAGAGAGTGGTAATACAACCTCCAAACAACTGCTAGTGACTATGTCGTTCTGCCTTTCACAAACTACTACCTGATCACAATGCCTCAATTTCTCTAGAACAGTCCCCCTCTATTGTATCAGACTCTCTATGCCTGAAGGTCTATTTCCTTGCCTTGGGTTAACTCCAAACCTAGGGAACCTTGAACCCAGGGCCTGTACAAAGAGAGAGACACAAGGCAACAGTACCCAGGACAAAACAGCCTGGATGGTCTACAGACCCTCACATGTTACTAGTCACCTTCCCAGTCTTGAGCCGCAAGCTCAAATCGGAATTATTAGGAGGCATTCATCATTCAAAATTAGCTTCCTTTGGCAGATTCCACCTGCCCTGGCTAAGAGTAAGTACAAAAGAAGCTAAGACCAGGAACCTCTCAACTTTTACAGATATTACAGAATCTGGGCTAAAGCAATGGTTGCCCAACAAAAATCCCTAGACTCTCGATGCAATTGTTCTTGATAATAAAATAGCCCTTGATTATCTTTCAGCTGAGCAAGGAGTACCGTGGCCAGCACCACTTGCTGCACTTGGATTGACATTTATAGGGAAGCTGCGACTCAGCTACATAAGATCAGTGAAAAAGTCAGTAACTTCTTCAGCAGAGGTCTTCCTATCTACTAGCTTGGCTGCTGCCCAATTTGAATTAATTTTTTTCTCAAATAAACACTTAAAATTGGTAATATGCCTCAGTTTATCTTTTAACAGTACTATTCTCTTTTATAAATCCAGGCTTTCACATTAGATTTGTACAAAATAAGATGCACCTGCATTTCTTGTCAGAGAATTATAATAATTGTCTTAGGTCACTGATTACCTCCCACATTACTCTCAATCACGACATTCTGTGGTGGAAAGTGTCCTTATATTGAAAGGAATTATTTGGTTAGCCAAAAAGTCTGTTTAGTTTTTTCCATAAAATAAAAGACACATTTTTCATTTTCACCGATAACTCGGTCGGCAGCCGTCCGTCTCGAGAGACGATGGTGTAGCTTCTTAAGAGTCTATCTGCACCGCCGAGAATGGCTGTGCAGTCCAACTCGGGAGTGACACGGTATCTGTCTCCTCCCGTGTTGAATCGACATCTTACGATGACGCTGGAGTGTCCTCTCCAGTGAAGCTGAAGCTACAGAGCCTGGGCAGGGTGATATGGAGGGTCTGCTGTTGCCCATGCAGCAGACCTCCCCTCTCTTCACAGCTGAAGGGTCCAAGGGAAAGACGGAGTCAATACAGCTTGGCTTCAGGTGCGCCGCAGGAGTTGCCGGTGTTGACTACAACGTCAAACCGCCTTAGGGACTCCGGCTCCGGATTTTCTGTCGGGGTTTACTCCCTTAGCCTTTCCCCTGAAGAGGTATGCCGCAAGGCAGCGGAGGTTTTTTGGAGTCAGAGTTTTCCTTCTCTGATGTGCCCTGACTGGAAGATCGAACCAGTGACACTTAGCTCGCAGGCCGACGCTCAATCCACTGAGCCAAACCAGCCAGGCACCGATAACTATTGATTTGGATATTTTGAGTATGTTGGCTATCACCTGCTATTAGCTACTAGTGGTTGTAGGCTGGGGTGCTGCTCAATATTTTCCAATGCATCAGACAGCAAAGAATTATTTGCCCAAAATGTCAATAGTACCAAGAAACTTCGCAAATCACTTTTGACAAGCTTGATTAGTCACAGCACCTTTTCCTTGCACTGCACAAATCTTTTTTGGGTTTCAGTTGCATTTTTACCTTTCTTGAAATAATGAAGCATAATATGCTGAAAATGTTGCATATTTTCTTCCACCTTCAACATTAAAATGGCGTCACAAAAATTCACCAATTTTGATAGTTTTTTTTTTAATGCATGCTGATATGACAGCTGTCACAATACAATGTAACCAAATTGTTTTTGAATGAAGTTAAAGACAACCAAGCACTACTAGAGTCATTGTATGGAAAAAACTAAATGAACTTTATGGCCAGCCCAGAACTTCAAGTGCAAAAAAGAAAGGACTTTTGTGTGTATTTCATTCAGTCCCCTGCCAAAATAATGTTAACCTCTGATCTTAATCCCACCATGTTTTCATTCGTCTGCTTACTTCCTTTCCATCCGATATTTCACCTACATAGGATAGTTCCATTTGGTGATGCAGAGGGAAAGCAAGTCTTGCTCTTTTCCCATGGAAAAAGACACGGTCGTCTGGGATTCAGGGATTTAGAATTTCTTGTTGATGGCAAAATCTGGAACATTGTTGTAACTCAGGCAGCTAGTCCATGATGGGCGCTGTCCTGAAGGAAGAAGAGCCTAGGGTAGAGACACTGCTCATGGGGATCCACACCACCGAAATCGCCACCCAGAAATGGACCAACACAACCACCTGAAGATGCCAGTACGGCACCCCTGAGAGGAGGTGGGCTCACCTCCGGGAAGTGGAAAAGTCGTGCCTCCTACGAAGTTTTGAAACAATGTGTTCTCATTCTATCACCATGGAAGATGCGGCGGTGCCCAGGAGGTTTGGTGACCTGTTATGCTAAGACAGTAACTTCAGAACTCTCTTCTAAGTGCTTCCCAGATAATTGCCTTATTTAAGTCTCATGAGAACCTTGTGAAATAGGTACTGTTGATTTGCAGGGAGAGAGCTGGAGGCATGAAAATGGTGCATAACCTTCCCAGGGACACACAGCTAGTAATTGGCGGCACTGGGTTTTGAATCTGGCAGCACAGGTAGGTGTCTAATATAATTTATTATATCAGTTTGACCCATATTCTTCCATGCTTTACACAGACCATTGGAGGGCTGCCTTTTTCAAGGCTATCTTCAGAACTTCAGATACAAGAGAGAGGTGAGCTAGTATTAGCAGAACACAAAACGATAGTTGTAAGAACCATGTACACAGGGAGGGATTTTCATGATTTTATTTAGTTCTCTAAATTGCCTTAAATCAGTACTTTTTATACCCACATTACAGACGAGCACAGGATGGCTTCAGTTGCCACAGTCACATAATTGATTTGGGCTTGACCAGAGATTTAAACCTGGTATTTCCCAGCCACCACTCTGGACTCTGAGAGCAAACTATTGCTGTCTGGAGACCACTGCTCTCCTTCACCCCCTCCTGAACAAATACAGTTATGCAGGGTTCTCTTTGCCCACTCATCTTGTCAAGGTCATGCCTGAAGCCAAAAAATAAAAACATTTAGACAGTTGAAAGCCTAGTTCCAAATTTTAGGGTTGGGAAAGATTGCCCTACCCACGCAGCTTCCTTCGCGGTGAATCAGATAGTCAGAGGAGCCTCCCAAAAGGCACAACGTGTATAAGCTGAGCTGAAACCAAGCAACCAAACTCCAATCTCTAATGATTACTGAAATTTGTTGAGAATAACAATAGCTCAGTGAAGCCCAGTGTTTCCCTAATGGGCAAGTATTATATAATAGGCCTATAACTTCAAACGTGTAAGAATAATTTGTTATTCATGTTAATCCTCTCACCATTGCCAGCCACATCAATCTTTTTGAAAGAGGGACACTGGAACAAAACATTGAAGTTTAAAGGAAAAAAAATAGGCACATAAGGTGAGCAGCAGCAGATAGCAAAGCCACTCTGTGATTCTGCTTGCTGCTGCCCAGGACTTGCAATGTTTCATTAGAGTCACCCTTCATGCCCTGCCTATTTGGCACCAACTATGTGGCAGGGAGGTGGGCCAGGAAAACACACACATACACACACACACACACCACCATCATGACATCTCTATTTTTATAAGAATAACATTTTTTTCAAGAATTTTTAACCACAGAGATCTAGGCATTCTTTGCTGACTCAGTTTCAACTCAGAAACAGCACCCACTTTTTAAAATGTACAGATAGCTACACTGGTTCCAGGACTTAGTTTTCAAAGTTGCAGAAGCATCACCAGTGAAAAGGATGCTTAGAAACCAGGCAGTAGCCAACAACAGAAGAAGGACAATGCAACATGGATGGAAGTGATGTTGGAAAACAGAATTCAAATGGATTGAAGTGTGGGTAAACCTCTTCCCATAAAAGAAATACATGGTAATTTTAGTGGCCTTCCTTCTGCCCTTTTACTTGAGTCATGAATGATGACGCACTCGTAGTCACAGATGGGCCACCACATACCTTCGTTTTCTTGTTCCATGAACATGAAAGAGAAGGGAAAGTAAAGATTCCGCCCCCCCTCCCAACTCTGTCTTGTCCTGACAAGGCCTCAGACAACAGGAGCACTGGTGATGTCCAGGTTTCTCTGCTCTTGGCCTCTGGGGGAAAACAAGGCTCCTTTCTAGGTGGATACTGACCAAAGGTCCTAAAGTATGGGAGATGAACTTAGTGTTTGCTTTCCTAGACAGGGTATTTGATCCTTCCCTCTGCTATCAGCATGAAGCAAGCCACATACACTCCCCGGTTCAGAGGAGGGGAACTCCCCAGGAGCTCTTGAGCAGGTGACCTCTGTACCCTAGAGCTAGACTTCCTCTTTCAAACACCACCTGGGGATAACTTGAGGAGTCCTGGCCCTGCTGTCAGGATGGATATTGTCAGATCAGGCCCAAAAGACAGTGGCACTGGACATATGGAAGCAGAGCAGGTGCTGAAGTTTGTCTAAATAAACTATTCTGGATTTGCCAGGCTTGTCCCTTAGCACATAAAAACTAGTTTTCGTTCTGGGATATATTTTTTCTCTTTAATAATTTTGCTAATTTCTTAAGTTAAAAAAATTGCATGCTAATTATAAGATATTTTAACAACAGACATGTACAAATGAAAAGTAAGAATGCTTAAGTGCACCCATCCTACTCAAGACTCTTCATAGTTTGGGGCATATCTTTCCCAAACTACCTAAGCACATCTACCTGCATATGTTACTGTGGGTTTATGCTTGCGGTATTCTCTACTGATTCTGCCTCTGAAAATTGCATTGCTTTGAATCTGTTCAGACTCCTAATGCCCTGGTCTCTAATGTTAGATACACCTCAGCTTCCTGTCTGCCATGGGATTCCAGTTAGGTTCTCACCCTCAGCAGCTTTGCCTTCACAGCTTGCCCTCGCTCTGAGTCAGTTCAGCCACCTATTGTGTCTAAGCTGTGTTTTTGACAAACGGAGCGCCTTTTATTTGTTTATAGAGTTGCCTGGTCTCCCTCACATCAGCAATAGAAGAGAGTTGCCCATAGTTTTTTTATAAGGCAAAATGCAAACATGACATTGTGGAGAAGACCTTCTGCCCTGGTGGGAACAAATATTTTCTGGATTCTAAGAAAATGTTGCCTACAAGAATTAATAATGGGTATTTTGGGAGAAAATAACAAAATGCTATATTAAGCATATTTACAAACTGTAAGATGATTTTATAAACTACAAAACATTGAAATGCTATTCTTAATGTGCATTTTTGAATTAAGAAAATATGGTTCTTTCACCCACTTTCGTGATGTGCACTACGACCTCATGTACCCCACCCCTTGGTTTTGACATGGTCTACATTAATATGTTATCTCAGATGACTATGACCTTAAAAGATGAATAGTCTTAAATGCTGGATGTTTAATGTGAACTTGACTTGGGACCAAATTAATCTAAATCATCTTGACATTTTACACTGGCAAACTCATATTTGCTACAAAAAGTCTGACTGGGATGACTTCCCCATTAAGAATCCTGCCCACAGCCCTTTAAAAATAAATCATACTTGTAGGCGATCCTTCTCTTCATAGTTGTAACAGAAAGCATGGGTTTTAGTTGCAGGTCTAGACGTTGACTACATGGATAGAGTCTAGAAATACAAAGATTAGGGAAGAACTTGAAATTATGAGTGACTTCTCCTGTTTCAAGATGAGGTTCCCACATGAGGTTATATGATGAGGTAATAACTGGTCAGATAGCAACAGGCACCACACACCACTTCTTAGTCTCCCCTCCCCAGTCAACATGTAACTCCTCTTACAACAAGTTTGGCTTCATGAATGGGTGTGACCAGAGACATACAAAATATCATGACCCCACCCAACCTGTTAAAATATCTAAAATTCTACCCCCAAAATTCATTTATTTGCATTAATGAGTCCCAGAGAAGAGCAATATCTTAAGCTATTGTCATTTAACTAATTTGTGATTAGAAAGTTACCAGAACACAAGGGTGAGGAACAAGATAGAAAGCAAAAAGCTGGAAGGTGAAGATGGACATTTAAAAGGAAGTTAAGGTGTCAAAAACAAACAGCAGTGTCTTCTTCATCTTGCTTATAGCTTTCCTTTAAAAAATAAAAATAAAAAAACTTCTTAGCAAAGAAAAACCCTTAAAATGAAGAATGACTCATAATAAGGAATCTGGAAGAGGACTGAATCTAAGCAGATACATACTCATATATTTTAGAACCAAAAGAACAAGTGTTTATGGATTCTAACCATCCTGAACTTCTCAGTATAACTTGAATATCAATGACAATGTTAATATAGATAAAGAAATATTATGTAGAGGAAGAAGACTCTGTATTGAATCCAACCAAAAGACAACCCCATTTGGTTTCAGGACCCTCCCTGTATGGAGCTAATTCCTAACATAAAAAAACAAAAGTACAGTCTGTGTGGACTTCCTGCCAAGATGGAGTCCTAGACAGACATGCTGCATCTCCCTCCACAACTAAGAAGAAACACAGCTACCTCAAAACTAGAAACAACCAGAAGTTCCAGGAAATCAAATTACATGGAAGTCCAGCAAACAAAGATATAAAGAAGAAATACTCATCCAGACAGGTAGGAGGGGCGGAGCAGGGGTGGAGAGGATGCGGTGTGGTGGTGGCAGCAGCGTTGGCAGCAACAGGTCAGCAGAAAGTGCAGTCATATGTTTTAAAAAGTCAAGAGGGACACCTGGGGAGTGTTCCTAGCTCCTCACTGGAGCTCGGAGACCACAGTCCCAGCACCAGGGAAAATAAAGCCTCATTGCTTCTGACTGTGCAGACCAGTGGGGGTTGGGGTGGAGGCAGAAACTGCCAGTCTCAGCAGAGTCCACTTGTTTAAATGGCCCCCACGGTCCTGGAGCATCTGCAGACCCACCCACTCTAGGAACAACGGCCAGGGCAGCAGCTAGAGGGGTGCCAGTCTGGTGTGGAAGTGGGAGAGGTGCCTGGAAAAGGAGAGAGTGCTGGGCAGGTAGCATTGTTCCCTCTAAGATCCCTCCCCCACATATAGTGCCACAACATAGTGAAACAGGTCACCCTGTACTGACGAATCCCTAAGGTTCCTCCCCTTACAACATAAAAGAAGTGACAGCTCTACCTGGGACGCAGAGGCAAACAAACACAGGAGCCTGTCAGAATTAGGAGACAGAGAAGTATGGCCCAAAAGAGGGAACAGATCGAGGTTCCAGTAAGAGAACTAAGCGACAAGGATATAGCCGCCCTAACAGATGAAGAGATAACCAACCTAACAGAAGCAGAATTCAAAATACTGGTGATAAATATGCTCGCAGGCTTGACAGATATGCTTGAGTACACAAACACATAAGAGCAGAAGGAAGGCTATGCTAAGTGAAACGAAGGAAAATCCACACAAAACCAATGGTGAAGGGAAGGAAACCAGGGTTCAAATCAAGGATTTGGAACATAAGGAAGCAAAAAACAGTCAACCAGTGCAGAATGAGGGAGCAAGTATTGAAAAAAATGAGGAAAACTTAGGAAATTTTGTGAAGGAGATGGACATACATATTCGGGAAGCACAGAGGGTCCCGAGCGAGCTGGACCCAGAGGGGACCACACCAGGACACATCATGACAGAGATGCCAAAAGTGAAAGATAAAGACAGAGCCCTGGGGCAACAAGAGAGAGGCAGAGAACTACCTACAAGGGGAAGCCTATAGGACTATCAGCTGATTTCTCAGAGGACACTTGGCAGGTAGGAAGGGACTGCCAAGCAGTATTCAATGTGATGAAAAGCAGCCTACAACCAAGATTACTCTATCCAGCAAAGCTATCATTTGGAATGGAGGGGCAGATGAAGTGCTTCCCAGACAAGATAAAGCTAAAGGAGCTCATCATCACCAAGCCATTATTATATGAAATGTCAAAGGGACCAATTTAAGAAAAAGAAGATCAAAACTATGAACACTAAAATGACAATGAACTCACAACTATCAACAAGTGAATCTAAAAAATAAAAACAAAATCTAACTAAGCAAACCAGAATAGGAACAGAATCATAGGTATAGGGACTATCTGGAGGGTTATCAGCTGGGAGGGGGAAGGGGGAGAAATGGGGAAATGGTGCAGGGACTAAGAAGCATAATCAGTTGGTACAAAATAGACAGGGGGAAGTTAAGAATAATATAGGAAAGGGTGAAGCCAAAGAACTTATGTGTATGACCCATGGACATGAAGTAAGCGGGATGGGATTGCTGGAGGGAAGGGTGGTACTGGGAAAAGGGTAGCAAAGTGGAAAAAAATTGGAACTACTGTAACAACATAATCAATAAAATATACTTTTTAAAAAGTAGTAAAAAAATTAATAAAGTAACCAATTAAATATTTCAGTGAATCCCATTGAAACATTTTATATTTGCATGGATTATCATGTGGTTACTTACATGAATGTCCATAAATCTGACTGCATTAGGGCCTCAGGCCTTTATTTCAGATCACTTCTTCTCCCGATGTGGACTTGCCCAGGAAATGAGATCTAATGAGTCACCACCATCCTCCCTGATTATCACAGGAGAGCTCATTAGCTTTTTGTCAGATTTGTACCTACTATCTGCCCTCAATATACCTATGACTTCTTTGAGTTAAATATGATATTATCAAAAGGGAGAGATCACAAGAGTGTGTCTATGGTGAATTCTGTGGACTTGAAACACTATATAAATATTTTTACACATGTTAAAAGGTATCTGAGAGTAGAAAGAGAAAAAATAACAAAAACACAACATTCCTGTTGATGGCATCACTATTTAGATGGCACACATCATTTAAAAAATAAAAGGTTGACATTTATACCTTTACAAGCCTTGCCAAACCTGTTTAAATGCCTGAGATGAGTCAAAGCAAGAAAGGGAGAGGGTTCAAAGGATAGAAGAAAACAGTCTAATAATTCCTAGTGTTTGGGGAGACTTTGATCATATATTTTAGGGTATCTTACTGCACTCTCCTAATCTCATGACCTCCTGTTTTTACTGGAAATGGTAAAAAGGCTCTCATGGCATTTCATGCAAAGAAATAAAATCTTACATTACTCTCAAACACAAGGCTTAAGTGAATCTTCAGTCCTACTAAAGACAATCTTAGTAATAGTTTGATTCACTTGACACTGATATTGCCCATAAAGGAAGTCATAATATTGATGGCCTTCAGCAGAAATCATCTGAGTGATTTTTGGTTTTCATCCAGGCCTTCCCTAGATACAGGGCTCTTTTTTGGGTTTTCCTGGGGTACAGAGAGAGTACCTGGGTAACGGTGTTTCTCCAGAATGACTGAATGACAGCCAAGGACCAGTGCCAGGCCCCCAATTAAGTTTACCAAGCTAAAGAAGGGCCATAAAGCCTATGTGGAATGCATAAGAGGATTTAGCGCTAACATCTTCAGTCAAACAAAAGTAGTTCTTAAATTTTTTTAGTTGCATATCTTTTTAAGAATCTGATGGAAAATATGAACTTACAAATGTGCACATACACACAAACAAACACACAATTGTGTGGGGTACAGTTCAGACGGCTCTCAAAATTCTGATCTTATTTCTAGACTTCCTTGAGGTCTCTGGACCTAAGACTAGGTCTTATACAGATTATGATCTCAAGGGATGCACTATAATGCCACACTCACTGAAAGCTTATTATATGTCAGGCACTATTACATTTATTTAACCCCTAAAGCAACGACTCTGAGGCACAGATTATTTAACCAAATGACTAATTAGTGAAAGAGTTGGGGCTTCAAACCCATCATGGCTCTGGATTCTGTGCACTGAACCACTAGATTATGCTACCTCTCTCATATAAAACACTTTAAAATTTTAAGGCATGCTTACTTCTGCTTTCTCCTTTCATTTCTGCAACCCACTTCAGGAGTTACCTGAGACAGATATCTCCTTTTGAATGGGTGTTGAGAGCATTTCCAAAGTGGAGCAGGAGATTTGCTTTATAATTTTTTTAGGCAACAAAATGACAGTTGGTGAAATTAAAAATTAAAAACCAAAATTCTGACTTGACCCCACTTCCTTCATTAACTACAGATTGAAACACCCCAGGAACATTTCCAATTCCTTTCTTTACAACCGTCTGCTGCCTCGAGGACTGAGTCAATGTGGTAAGGTTTTGAAGCCATGTGGTGCTCCCTGCAAAAACTTGGCTTCCTGCAGTTCACAGAGCACAGTAGTGTTTCTACAAAGAGAAAGCAAGATGGGAAGTGCACGATGAGGAACGTTGACAATATGAAGAACATAACAATGCTGTATGCATAAGATCATGCTGGACAGTATAGGTGTCACAACTTTGTCCTTACATGTACCTCTAAGTCTAATTGACATGTAGAAATATTTTTAAAATATTTAACACCCCCTTATCTGAACGCTACCTAGCATTCTTTAGTGCTTGGCTGTTCCCAATCTTTGGAGAATAAATTTCTCTCTCCTTAAAACCCCTATCAGCATGTGTTGCAGTGACGACAATCATTCAGTGTCAGAAGTTGGTCCCAGCCTTGCATTTTGGTGAAATGGCAGACTGCACTAACATGTCCTCATCTCCTCCTTCTGTAATGGCATAGAAATGCTGGAGGAAATGTAGCAAAAACTTTATTGAAATGGAACCAAACTTAAAAGAATGAGAAAGAGAGAGAGCAGAGAGGAAAGATATTCCCAGCCCCTAGAAATGAAGAGAAACAGCTAGAGCAGTCATCTTGCCATCTGTGAGGCGATGCTCTGGTGGCCCGGCAGGGTGTGGATCTAGACACAGGTCCAAGTGGTGAGAGGCTGGGGTTTACACGCCCACTTAGCAAAAGAAGAGGTAGAACAGGGAAGAGTCAAGGAACTTTGTCTTTTACCAGCTCCAAGTGGTACAGAAAGTCAGTTAAGAGAATCAAAACTCCTGTCCTGTTTGGGCATGCAGGGTGCAGAGTCTGAACTCACGTTATCCACCCAAACAAAACCTCAGTGAAGTAACTAAATAACAATTGGTTGCAGACCAGTAAAACCACTGAGATGTCCATCATAAGAAAATACAAAACTACTCTGTACAAACGTCTTCACAACCCACGGAGCATGGAACCTCCCCAAGATGGGGACAATCCTATTCTGAAAGTAAACTCACAATTTAAAAATATGGATCACAAGTAGAAATGATCCTGCAAAAGAGAGAGTAAGCAAACAGAACCAATAGGAAGATTATACTCTAAGAATTTAAGGTGATAGAACAATTTGACACAGGCAAGAAAATAAACATATTTAGAACAGTTAAAGACATCAAAGATTAGAAGCCATGATATAAGAACAGGACACTATCCAATAAAAAGAAGTAGATTTGAAAAAGTCACATTGTACTTCTGGAAATTTTCTTTTTTAAACAGAATCACTGAAATTTAAAATTTAACAAAGGGCATATTAGTTTCCTAGGATTGTCATAACAAAATAACCACAAACCAAGTGGCTCAGAACAATAGAAATGTACTGTGTCACAATAGTAGAGGCTACAAGTCTGAAATCAAGGTGTCATTGGGGCCATGCCCCCTCTGAAAGCTGGAGTGGAAGGATGATCCTTCCTTGCCTCTTCTAGCCTCTGGTACCCCAAATATCCCTTGGCTTTTGGCAGCATAACTCCAGACTTCACATGTCATTGTCTTCATGTTTCCTCACACAGCCCTTCCTCTGGGCATAGTTGTGTCCAAATTCCATCCCCATCCCCCTTTTTGTGGACATCAGTCAGATTGGATTAGAGCTCACACCAATGACTTCATTATAACTTGATTATTTCCATCAAAATTCTATTTCCAAATAAAGTAATATTCTAAAGCACTGGGGGTTATGACTTCAATGTATCTTTTTTGGAGGACACAATTCAACCCATAGCAAATAGGTTTAACATTAGATCAGATACAACAGAAGAGAATCAATGAAAAAAAGATGAATTAGGAAATTACTCGGAATGCAACATAGAAAAATTAAGAGATAGAAAATATGAAAAAGAAGTTCAAAGCTATACAGGACAAAATAAGATTGCATATATATATAAATCTTAGAAGTTTCATAAAGGTGGAATAAAAAGGATGAGGGAGAAGCAATATTCAATGAGATAATGGATGAGATTTTTCCAGAATTTATGAAATACTTATCCTTAGACTCAGGAAATATGCCAAGAGCAAAGCAGGGCAAATAGACTCCATAGCTATATATATCAATAATGAAAGCACAGATCATTAAAAATGAAATCTTAAAAGAAATGAGGGGAAAAAGATTAACTATAAATAAAGATTAGATCGATGGCAGATTTCTCACCAGCAAAAATAGAAACCAAAACAAAACTAATCTATGCTCATAGATATCTGCACAGTGTTTAACAGCTGGGGGGTTAGTGGCTGGCAGGGCACATGAGGGGGACTTCTTTAAAAAAAATTTTTTTTTAAATTTATTTTTAGAGAGAGGAGAAGGGAGGGAGAAAGAGAGGGAGAGAAACATCAATGTGTGGTTACCTCTCACATGCCCCCAACTGGGGACCTGGCCTATAAGCCAGGCATGTGCCCCGACTGGGAATCTAACTGGTAACCCTTTAGTTTGCAGGCTGGCACTCAATCCACTGAGCCACACCAGTCAGGGTGAGGGGCCTTCTGGGGGTGCTGTCCATGTACTATTTCTTATCTAGATTTTGATTACTTGGGTTCATTGAGCTGTACATGCATGATATGTGTGCTTTTCTATGTGTATTTTAGTTCAATAAAAAATTTTTAAAGAGAGACCAGAAGACAAAGAAATAATATTTTCAAAGTACTGAGGAGAAAAAGTCAGTGAAATGATCACTCAAATAGCATGATAAAATAAAGACACTTTTTGATCAAACAAAGATTGTGAGACTTCACTATTCACCAACTATGCTGAAAGGGACATAGTAGTAGGAAAAAGTTGAACCCATAATATTGCAAGAAGAAGTAGTGAGCAAAGAAGTTGATAAGCACATGAGGTAAATATAAACACTTGCTGAAATACCAATAGTAAAGATGTCTAGTTTTAGAACAGAAGCAACATCTCTGCGTAAGACACAGAGGCAAACAAATACAGGAGCCTGTCAAGATGAGGAGACAGAGAAACATGGCCCAAAAGGGTGAATGGACCAAGGTTCCACTGGGAGAACTAAGCAATGAGGAGATAGCTAAACTAACAGACCCAGAATTCAAAACACTGGTGATAAAGATGTTCATAGGCCTGAAAGATATGCTTAAGTATGGCAAATGCATAAGGGAAGAAGTGAAGGCTATGCTAAATGAAGGAAAATCCACACAAAACCAATGGTGAAGGGAAGGAAACTGGGGTTCAAATCAATGATTTCGAACATAAGGAAGAAAGAAACTGTCAACCAGTACAGAATGAGGAAACAAGAATTGAAAAAAATGAGGAGAGGCTTAGGAAACTCTAGGAAAACTTTAAACATGCCAACATCTGAATCATAGGGGTGCCAGAAGGAGAAGAGGAAGAGCAAGAAATTGAAAGTGTATGTGAAAAAATAATGAAGAAAAACTCTCAAAATTTGGCGAAGGAAATAGACACACAAGCACAGAGAGTTCCAAACAAGCTAGACCCAAGGAGGACCACACCAAGACACATCATCATTAAAATGCCAAAGGTTCAAGATAAAGAGAGAATCTTAAAAGCAGCAAGAGAAAAGCAGAGAGTTCCTTACAAAGGGGTGCCTATAAGACTATCAGCTGTATCTCAAAAGAAACTTTGCAGGCAAGAAGGGACTGGCAAGAAGTATTCAATGTGATGAAAAGCAAGGACGTACAATCAAGATTATTCTATCCAGCAAAACTATCATTTAGAATGGAGGGGCAGATGAAGTGCTTCCCAGGCAAGGTAAAGCTAAAGGAGCTCATCATCACCAAGCTATTATTATATGAAATGTCAAAGGGACTTACTTAAGAAAAAGAAGATCAAAATTATGAACATTAAAACGACAACAAAGTCGCAAATATCAACAATTGAATCTAAAAAATAAAAACAAAATCCAACTAAGCAAACCAGAATAGGAACAGAATTGTAGGTATGAGGATCATTAGGAGGGTTATCGGCTGGGAGGGGAAAGGGGAAGAAATGGGGAAATGGTGCAGCAATTAAGAAGCATAATTGGTTGGTACAAAATAGACAGAGGGAAGTTAAGAATAATATAGGAAAGAGTGAAGCCAAAGAATTTATAAGCACGACCCATGGACATGAATTAAAGGGGTGGGATTGTTGAAGGGGAGGGGGGTACTGGGCAGAGGGGAGCAAAGGGAAAAATATTGGGACTACTGTAACAGCATAATCAATAAAATATACTTAAAAAAAAGATGTCTAGTTTTGAACCAATGAAGAATTAATATACTGAGAGGGAAAATATCACAGATGATAAGAGGGATTTTTCGGCACAAAGATTTTTGTATAATTTGGGAAAGGGGAAGATATATTAAATTTTGGCTTCAAGTATACATATTAAAAGCTTAATGATAACCACTAAAAGATTAGAAATAAAGTATATAAATTTCAAACCAGTAGAAAGGGGAAAAGACATAAGGAAAATTTAGTCTATGCAAGGGAAACTAGTAAAGGAGAAAAAATAAGCCATTAGTATCAAAAAGTCAACAAATAACAAGTGCTGACAAGAATGTGGAGAAAAGGGAACCCTCTTGTATTGTTGGGACTGTAAATTGGTGCAACCACTATAAAAAATAGTGTGGAGACCCCTCATAAAATTAAAAACAGAACTATAATATGACCCTGCAATTCCACTCTTGGGTATTTATCTGAAGAAAACAAAAACACTAATCTGAAAAGATACATGCATCTCTATATTCACTGCAGGATTATTTACAATAGCCAATATATTAAAGCAACCTAGATGCCCATTGATAGATGGGTGGATAAAGATGTGGCACATATATGCAATGGAATATTATGCAGCAATAAAAAGGAATAAAATCTTGCCATTGGAAATAACAGGGATGGACCTAGAAGGTATTAAGCTAAATGAAGTAAGTCAGACAGAGAAAGACAAATACCATATGGTTTCACTTATACTATGTGGAATCCAAAAAAAAAGAAGAAGAAGAAGAACAGACAAAATAAAACCAGGCTTACAGAAACAGAGAACAAACTGATGGCTACCAGTGGGAAGGGGTCTGGGAGGATGGGAGAAAAACTTGAAGAGAAAGAAGAGGTTCAAACTTCCAATTATAAAATAAATAAGTCCCAGCATAAGAAATATAGTCAAAAATATTGTAATAACTTTGCATGGTGACAGATGATTACTGGACTTAGTGTGGTGATCACATCATAAGATATATAAATGCCAAAACACTTTGTGGTACAGTTGAAACTAATATAATATTTTATGCCAATGATACTTTAATAAAAAATTAAACAAAAAAGAAAAAACTAAGTCAACAAAAGGCAGAATATACTGAAATAACAAACAAGATTATGAAAAAAGTACAAATAAATTATGATTTAAATAATTAAGTTTAAATTAAACTGACCAATTAAAGATATTCTTCAATATTCAATAATTCAATTATATGCTACTTAAAAGAGACATGCATTAAATATAGTGACATAAAAGTTTAAAGGTAAAAAATGGAAAAATGATATACCAGTAAAACACTAACTGAAAGAAAGGTTAAAAATGCTAATATTAGAGAAAAATTATTTAATGGGGGAAAACCCTTACTAGGAGTTAAGAAGGGTCATTAGTTTATGAGAAATGAAATGGCAATTAATTCTCCAAGAAGATATAACAACCATGAAACTGAATGAATCAAACAACATTGCCTCAAACGATATGAAGAAAAAGTTTAACCAAATTACAAGAAGAAACCAATGAATTCTACATCATTCCGGAAGATTTTGAAAATACTCCTGTCTTAGATTTGGTAAGTCTAGCTGATGTCCATACATTTCACCTGCACAACAAAACTGTAAGATTCTTGAAGTAAGGATGTGTCTTCTGACAAATTCCGCAGCATATAAGTTGCATTTTCTCTCCTCCAAGAGTAACAGGACATGACCCCTTTGTATATAATGGATGGAAGACTAAGTGCTATAAGCCAATGCATAGCACAAAAAGCAAGCAATAATAATTTATTTCTGATAGTAGGCACTTTTTAACAAGCAAAATGATGACAGGTAGAATAATTAACAAAGACATAAAATAATGGATTGAAAAGAGAAAACAAATTATTTTTTGCAGCATTTATGAGACACCAGTTTTATTTATTAAATTATAAAATTACTGTACTAACCAGATGATCACTTATATTCATTCTAAATGGGGGGAAATACAGTTGGAAAAATTAAGAAACTATAAACAGAATTCGCATTTGATGGACACAAGACAATCTCAAGGATGCTACCCCCTAGTGGCACAGCACAGCAACCCCAAAATTTTATGTCTTACAGGTCATTTTCCTAACAAAAATATTAAGCTACAGTTGTTGGTGCTAAGTATTACATTAACATCTGTTGTTACTGTCATCATTATTATAATTTTCATCATGCTTGGCCTATGACGAAATGCATTTGTGACAGATAGCAATTTCCAGACCATCAGCTGTGGCCTGGGTGGCAAAGTCACAACAGAGGCAATTTATATTCATGGGAAGAGCTTTGACCTCTTTTCTCAGAAGGGGGTGGTGTAACCATCAGACTACTTGGCTTTCTGACCTTTCTGGTACTTCATGCAAAAGCAGCTCTTTGAAGATCAGTAATGTGAAGTTCTGTCCTAAAGAATACTGATGTTAGGACTTCCGGCCAAGAAGGAGGCCTAGACTGACACACTCTGTCTCCCTCTACAACTAAGAAGGACTACAACTACCGCAAAACTAAAAATAATAAGAAGTTCCAGAAAATAAAGCTACATGGAAGTCCAATGTATGAATCATAAACAAGTGGTGCTCGTCCAGACGGGTAGGAAGTGTGAACCTGTGACTGAGAAAGATCGAACTGTGCTGGTGGCAGCAGCTGCAACAGCGAACAGCGGGACCTGGTAAGCAGACACCTGTATTTGTGGGGAGGAGAGAAGCGCCTGGGAGCTGGCCCTGGGTGTAGACCAGATCCATCGGTTTGCGATTCCAGTGCTGGAGAAGGCAGACCCCAGTGGGAGGCAGCTCCCTTTTCCTCAGTGGGGAGTAACACCAGAAATCCATCTTGGACCCCCGCCCCCACGCAAAGTGCCACAGGTTGGTGAGAAAGGTCGCCAGGTTGTGATGAGCACACGGGGCTCCACCCAATATAGCGTAGGAGGAGTGACAGCGCCCCGCACGAGAAGAAAAGATAAACAAAACGGTCAGAATGGCAGAATTAATGATTGAAATACCAATCACACAGCTAACAAAAAAACAAATAAAAGCCTTGACCGATGAACGAATAACGAATCTCTCTGAGGCTCAGTTCAGAGCTATAGTCATAAGGCAGCTTACAGACCTAAGAGCGGGGCTGAATCAGGACAGGGAAGGAATGAAGGCTAGTCCTGCTGAAACAAACAAAAATACATACAAGACAAGTGGCGAGGAAGGGAAAGCCATAGATCAAATCAACAAATAGGAACATAGGGAGGAAACAGTCAACCAGTGCAGAAAGAGGAAACAAAAAGTGAAAAATATGAGCAGAGGCTCAAACCTCTGGGACAGCTATAAGCGAATGAACATTTGAATTATAGGGTTGCCAGAAGGTAAAGAAGAAGAAATAGAAATTGAAAAATTATGTGAAAAAATAATGAAGCAGAACTTCCCTAACTTGGGGAAGGAAATGAACTTGTAGGTCCAGGAAGCACAGAGTTCCAGATAGGCTGGACCCAGGGAGGACCACACCAAGACACATTATCATCAAAATGTCAAAAATTAAAGATAGAGAATCTTAAAAGCAGCAAGAGAGAGGATAAGAATTATGTACAAAGGGATCCCAATCAGACTATCAGCGGATTTCTCAAAGAAGACTTTACAGGCAAGAAGGGACTGGCAAGAAATATTCAAAGGAATGAAAAGCAAAAACCTACAACCACGATTACTCTATTCAGCAAAGCTGTCATTCAGGATAGAAGGGCAGAGAAAGTGCTTCCAGGACAAAGTAAAACTGAAGGAGTTTGTTAGATCCAAACCACTGTTATATGAGATGTTAAAGGGACTTGTTTAGAAGAAGGAGGATCAAAACTATGAACATTAAAATGAAAACTGTATCACAACAACCAATAGCAGAAGCTAGGGAATTGAAACAAAAGCAAACTAAGTAGATAACGAGAGGGGAAAAAGAATTATAGTTACGGGGAACATATTGGGGGGAGGTCAGCGAGGAGGGGGAAGGGGGAAGAGGGAGGGAGATGATGCAGGAATTAAGAAGCATAGTAGGAGGGAGTGGAGTAAACAGGAAGATGTTGAGAAGAACTATATGCACAACCAATGGGCATGGACTAAGGGGGGGGGGACAAGTGGAAGGAGGGGGGAGCAGGGGAGAAAGAAATTGGGACAACTGTAACAGCATAATCAATAATAATAATAAAAAAGAATACTGAGGTTATTCACAATGGAACAGAAGGCCTTTTTCTTTTGTTGTTGTTGTTCTATTTTAAGCTTTTTTTAATTGTAGTTTTTCTATTACCATTTAGTCCCCTTATATACCCTTCCCCCATGCAATAACCCCACTGTTGTCCGTGTCCCTGAGTCATTTTTTGTTTTTGCTCAATCCCTCCACCCCCTAATCACCCCTGCCCCCTTAGCTGTCATCCTGCTCTCTATCTATGAGTCTGTCTCTACTTAGCTTGTGAGTTCAGTTTGTTCATTAGATTCCACATATGAGAGAAATCAGATGGTATTTGTCTTTCACTGCCAGGCTTATTTCACTTAGCATAATGTTCTCCAGCTCCATCCACACTGTCTCAAAAGGTAAAACTTTCTTCTTTTTTATGGCTGAGTAGTATTCCATTGTGTAAATATCCCATGGTTGTTTTATCCACTCATCTACTGATGGTATCTCCATATACTGCTTTCCAAAGTGGCTGCACCAATCTTCATTCCCACTAACAATTCAAAAGAGTTTCCTTTTCTCCACATCCTCATCAGCACTTGTTGTTTGTTGATTTATTGGTAATAGTCATTCTGACAGCTGTGAGAAGATACCTCATTGTGGTTTTAATTTGCATTTCTATGATTAGTGATGTTGAGCATTTTTTCATATGTCTATTGGCCATCTGTATGTCCTCTTTGGAGAAGTGTCTATTCAGGTCTTTTGCCCATTTTTTAATTGGGTTGCTTGTTTTTTTGGTGTTGAGTTTTATAAGTTCTTTATATATGAATTTTGGATATTAGTCCCTTATCAAATGTATTGACAAATGTGCCCTCCCATTCTGTGGGTTGTCTTTTTATGTCATTGATGTTTTTCTTTGCTGTGCAAAACATTTTTAGTTTGATGTACAATTTACACCACACACAAGAATAAATTCAAAATGAATTAAAGACTTAAATGTTAGATCCAAAGCCATAAAAATCATAGAAGAAAACACAGGCAGCAAAATCTCAGGCATTTGTTCATAGCAATATTTTATCAAATATATTTCCCCATACAAAGGAAACAAAAGAAAAATTAAACAAATGAGAGTGCCATTTTCATATGGGCCTCAATGAAAAGAAATGAAGGAAGACATTTCAGTTACAACTCAATAAGCTTAATCCATGTGTAAGTATGCCCCACATGGTTGATTGAAAGTATATAAATTCATAATGAAAAGGAGTTAAAATCCCTAATTTATTTGTCAAGAGATTCTTTTATAGTAAATGCCATAACCTGTAGGTATCAGGCAGCAATTGCACCATGTATAACAAGGATCTAAAGTTGAATTTGTTGAGAAAGTATGGTATGTGGTTTCCACTAGAGCATGCTTTCATCCGAACCCAGTGCCCCAGAGCAAGTGCTGCACAATCTACTGCTTTAACAGAAAAGCAGTTTTATTATCTCTTCATATCTTATCCTACACATGAAATAATACTCTTTGTAACCTCAATAATTTCACGTTGGCTTCAGGACATTTTCATTGTGTCTTCGACTAGTCCAGTGGAATGCTTAACTAACAGTGTTAAGTCTTTTTCAGGAGGTACAGCTAAGCAGTGGGTAAAGGAGCTGGCGTCCATGAAAAACATAGAAGCAATGTGACAGAAGGCATTTGAAGATGACCTGGCAGTCTACAATGCAATGATCAAAATACCCTGCTTTAAATGTTAAATATGTGGACTCACCCAAAAGGGAATGTGGCAAATAGTGATTCCAAGCTAAACACAAATCCAGTCAGTTGCCAATCTACCTATTTAGTAGTTTTTTTAAAAGTTTAAAAACATTGTCGAGACTGAAAACCACTGTTATCTGTCATTTCAAGCCCACCAGAATGGCTAAAATAAAAAGAAATATACAATACTGAGTGTTGGCATCTAGAACTCTGCCCCCCACTGTTGGTGGGAGTATAAAATAAAAGAAGTTGGTTAACAATCTGGCAGTTTCTTATACAATAAAATTTACATCTACCCTATGACTTAGGAAACCCATTCCTAGCTACTTAATTCAAATAAATGAAAATGTAGGCCCACAAAAAAGACTTGTACATGATGAGAAGTTTTAAATTTTGATGAAATCCTCTTTATTGGTTGTTTATTTTACAGCTCATGCTTTTGGTATCTTATCTAGGAAAGTTCTGCCTATCCCTAGGGTTGAGAAAATTTTATTGATTTTCTTCTAGAAGTTTCATAGTTTTAACTTTCATATCTAGGTCCACTTTGAGTTGACAAAAGGACTGGTACATAAATGTTCATAGCCATTTTACTCATAATCGTCCCAAACTTGGAACTACCAAGTGTCCATCAACAAGAGAATGGGTAAATACAAGGTGGTACATCCACAGAGCAACAAAAAGGAATGAACAATTGATACACAAAACAACATAAATTAATCTCAAAAGCATTACGTTGAGTAAAAAAAGGCAGACACAAAAGAGTATGTTTCCATTTATATTAAGTTTAACAACAAGCAAATCTAATTCACAGATAGAAGTCAAAACAATGGTCACCAGGGCTTAGGCACGGGAGGATGCTGATGGGGACAGAGTATAAGGGAACTATCGGGAGGAGATGAAAATGTTCCATAACTTGTTTTCAGTGATATTTACACAGGAATTCACTTGTCAAAACTCTTCAAACTGTATACACTTAAGAATGATGCATTTTATTGTGTATATAATGCAATAAAAGAAAACATTGCTGATATCAATGCTGCCATTTGCTCTGATAAATTTAATCCACTAGAAAACACTTTCCAAGGCATAGGCTACTTTTCTGGAAATGAAGTAAATGTATTTTCAGCTTTGGGGACCTTGTCCTTGCACAGCATTATCACAGGAGAAAGCTATAAGGCAGAAAAGTAAAACCAGGGCAGTGTGGAGTTACGTCTCACTTTTCCGGTTTCTGTTTTTTGAAAATTCACTAATGATGAGATCTTAAATCTCTGCCACTTTTTTTCCTGAGGAATAGCTGAGTGCCAATGAATAGGATCCATTTTTTAAATTAACTTAATATTAAATAGTTTTATTTTCAAAACAGAAACATGCCACAGAATCCCAGATTTCATTTTGAATTCAGTGTTCCCATTTCATCCATTATTCATCTACACTGCACTTTCTTGGTTTATGATTTTACTAAATTTCTTCATTTGAATTATGGCCTTGTGGTCAACAGTAGGCGATATATTATTCTTATATAATTTTTAAATACAAAGGCTAATGGCACGGAACAATTAGAATCGATGGCTTGGGAGTCTAGCTCTCAGATGTCATAGGCAAATAGTATGCTCTTGACTTTAACCTATGGGTTCCACTTCACGTGGGTTGTATTTTTCATACATCAGGGGTTTTTATAAATTTACTATTCAATCCAGCATCCCTACTTTGTTCGCAAAATATAAGCAAAACAAATATGTCAGGGTAATGATGCCAGGACTCTTCCTTATTGAAAAAAGCAGTTTATTAATACCTTATTGCTACAAGCTAGATCTTATTATCATCTTGGGTCATTTACAATCTTATTAGGTATTCTGCTGGTGGATGAATAATCCTGTGATAAATTCTTTGCCATGTCCTTCACAGTTGTCATAGCAGGATCATAAACAGCATTTATAACAATCTAGCCTAGAGGAAGCGGCTGACAATGGTCTGCTTAGCATGCAGGAAATATTCAGATCGGCTGTGTCTGGTTAGACACAAGCCCACAAGAGAGATCCCGAAGTTCAGTGTTGCATGGGTTTCTCTGAAGATTCCCCTTCAAAAAATGCATGAGGTCAGGGACGTAGGGACCAAAAACATTTTGGAAGCCACAGATAGTTTCTTCCCATCAGATCAGAGGGGCAACAGGGGAAGGGCCAGGCACAAGCCATTTTATTCCTGACAGACTGTTCAGGTCTTTATTTCAAAACTCCAGATTGAGGTCACAAATTATTTTATACTGACTGATTTTTGTTCTCATTTTTAAGTTCACATACAAAACTGTGATTCACCTCTGTTAGTGCTCAGTGTCTAATTGGTGCATTTGATGAAAAGATGAGTCTGAAAGAGAACCAGATTATGGGTGTAATTCCAGCATAAGTCAGGTACTTTTACTCTATGCCAAAATTATAGATTTCAGCATTTATAAAAACCCATGTTAAATATGTGTGTGTATAAATTCTGTATATACATAAATATATGTACGTATTTTTTTCCAATTAACATAAGGAGAACTATGGGTAGGTAGTACAGATCTACCACCACTATTCTTAGAAAAGTCCATATAAGACACAAATGTGCCAGGCCAATGTTTCTCCAGCCTCATCTCCCACTACTCATGGCCCTTACCTCACAATTAATCTACAATTAATATTTCATTATTCTTTAGATATGCCAGGCCCTTCTCAAACTCTGGACTTTTATAGAAAGCTTTTGTTTTTGTCCAGAATGCCCTTGACTCTTTTTTCTTTGCCAGATGTCCTAAGTTGGATTCTCCCAGAATCAGAACTTGAAAAAAGTATTTGAGGGAAAGTAATGTATTTTGGAGGTGACCCAGGAAGCACAAGTAAGGGAGTGGAGATGTGAGACAGGGAAGATAAGGAATTTAGTGTGAGTACAAATTGTGAGCAACTGAGCCTCGATCCCCCTGGGAATCCCTGACAGTGTAGAGTGCACCTCAAATTGCCCACCTCTCCAAAGCAAGGAAGTTGGGGTATTTGTCACCTTCCCCATTAGTCATTGTGGGCATCACCTGGTGGATACGTAACTCCCGAGAACTTCCAGCCTGCTCCCTGCACTAGCTGAGCTTTATCCCAGACAGGTTAGAAGGAGTGGGGTCAAGTAGCATCCAAAGGGTGAATGCCCAGGAGGTGTGGGTAGGACACTGATAGCATCTACTCCCCAGGGAAAGCTTCTTTGATTCCCCTGGTCTGAGTTAGATGGTCCTTCACTTGATCTTCATAGCATGATGCTTAATCATGGCACTTACTAGAACATATTATAAATGTAACTATAATTCCCTCTAAGTTATAAGCTCCTTTAGGAAAGGGGTTGTGCCTGGCTCATGTTTGTATCACCATCTAGTCCCTGACACATTAAAGAAACTCAGTAGACCCATATATTTCACATAGGCCAGAAACTATTTTAGGAGCTGGTGGAATATAGCAATGAGCAATATTTTCTACCCTTAAAATAGGGGGTTTAAAGTGGACAGAAGTAGAAATATATAGCCAAATTGATATGCTAATTTCAGGTATTAGTAAATGCTATAACGAAAATAGAGAGTAGGGTAGAAAATGACTAGGGTGAGGAGAGGATACTATTTCTCTAGGCTGCTGAGGAAAGGCTTCTCTGAGTAGGTAATACATGAACAGAGATTTTAAAAATAATGAAGAGGCATTAGAAGAGAGGGAGGGATGAAGAGGCAGATCCCAAGGATTTTTAGGGCAGCAAAGCTATTCTGTGTGATATCATACTGGAGGATACACACAATTAATGGTTGTGTAAACCCAGAGAGTGTACAACACTAAGAGAAAACCCTATTTTAATCTATGGACTCTGGGTTATTACAATGTCAGTGGTAACAAATGTACCACTCTGGTGGGGATGTTGATAAGAGGGAGGCTATGTATAGGGCACAGGGTGTGAGTATTTGGAAAAACCTCTGTACTTTCCACTTACTATTGTCAGGAACCTAAACCTGACTAAAAAGTAAAGTCTACTGAAAACAATGAGAAGGAACCAGACTTGTGAAGATAAAGAAGAGAGAGAGAGTTCCAGGAAAAAACGAAGTTCAAAGGCTTGAAGGTTGGAGCGACTGTGGCATCCTGGCAGGCCTCACGGTTGTGAATGGGGGAGAAAATGGAACAGAAAGGCTGGCAGAGCAAGATCAGAAAAAGATTTTCCAGTCTTATAAACTAGACCTAACGTCCCAAAATCAACCAGAAGAAAATTCAAGACTACACTTCAAAGCGTTTTTCTCCACTGTCTGGATATGTAGGCTAAAGTTGACTCCTGGATGTATTAAGCATGCTACCTGCCTCAGTTTGGTATAGCCATGGGGCTGCGATGTTGATTAGAATGCTTTCTCAACTACCAATGTACTCATGCATTCAAGGTAACTCCAAAGGTGCCATATTTGAAATACCCAAAACTAAATAAATAAGTCAATAAATACCTTATGGTAACTGTCTTCTTGCATTAGCTCTCTTATAATTGACTTTTGGAAGTCCTTTGCCATCATATCCTCAGTTTCCTCCTAAGCAAAGTAAAGGGTAGGGACTATATGACCTTTAGAGTGTCTGGCAGCCCCACAAGTCTACATCAAATGGTTCAAGGTGAGAACAGAAGTTACACAATTGATTTTTATTTAACTTTTTAGTAGAAAAATGTTCAAACATTCACAGTAGTAGAGAGACTACATGAACCTGCATGAAGCCATTATCAATCCTCACAATTTATGAACATTGCGTCATGACTGGCTTTCTTCATGCATATCAGAATTTATGCAGCCAAATATCCACAAGCCCTTCAAGGTGGACACCCTGAGACTCAATCTCTCATATCAAGAGACACAGTGATGTGCATATTCTTAGTAGGGAGAGCTGACCTGAGGACATGGCTTAGAACAAAATCCAGAGAATAAGGTAGATGACCATTCAGGTAACAAATATTAAATAATACATATTGAACAACCACACTGAAAACAAATAAGAAAGAAAGTAATCTCTTTTTATGACTGATTAAAACTGGCTTTGAAAATAAATATATGTCTTGAGCAGTCGCTTGCTTATCCACTGTTGGAATAAGTTCTTCATGTATTTACTTAGTAATTATTCAGTAACTACTGCCAATGAGGCCCAGAAGTAGACACTGTGAGGGATACAGACACACATGAGACAGTTTTTCCTCAAGGAACCCACCACCCAATAGATAAGAACTTGAGGCTGTGCTGGGGCTGGCACCTAGGTTTCGCACGCTTGAGCACACAGCCGTCTCATCATCGTATCTGGGTGTTCCGACTTGCCCTTGCTTCTCTTTCCAAGGTAGCTTTTGTTATAGTTGACAGTCACCTCTGTCTCTATTGTGGTGAGCAAACACATTTAATTCTAACATGTTTTTCTTTTCTAGCATGAGGGACAGGGTAATCTGCTTTTCCTCCGACTTGCACATTGAGGTGGGGACGTAAGCTGCACTTGAACAGACATTCACAAACACCTGCTGCCAGGGCCCTTTGCAGTGCTCTGAATAAGCGGTTTCTCCTGAAGTGTCTGGCACCAGCTAGATCAATTGCTCCCATAATTCCCAGTGAGTGAATATGCAACTCTTTCACTGATTGATTGACTTAACACCAGCCAATTAGTGCTTAAACTATCTAATTAAGCTGGAAACAGAGTCATCAACTCACTGAAGTCTAAGGCCTGTTAACTTTACCTAAACAACAGAATGATGTCAGGTGTGTATTAGCATTGGGAATAACTAGTAAAACCAGAGTAAAGTACTTCGCAAATATAAAACACTCAGAATGTTAACAAGGATAAGAAAAGATATGTCTAGACTAAAAAAAAAAGCCAAAACCTGTACAAAACTCATATACTAGTCTAATATCCTCTTTCAACATAAATACTTCTAAATTCACTTTTTGTCTAAATAACACAGAGTTAAATGTGCATCATTACATAGCACTGCACCATAAATGGTTTCCGTTTTATTTCTGTGTGTGTGTGTGATGATTAGCATTGACCAGTCAGTATTTTTTACTACACTACAACTATTAAGATAGTTCTATTATATTACACTTGTTTTACCACAATTCTCCATTAATATGAGCTTTTCTCAACTCCTACATCAATGTCATAATTACTCCTGATTTTTCCCTCCTCTAAGAACAATAAAACTGCTCAGTTCAGAGGCATAATAATTGTCATCCTCTTCAAGAGCAAATGATAAATATTTACTAGTTTACTTTAAAATCAGACCATTCATTTATGAAAAGATTTAAATTGTCTACCCAAAGCATTCTTTTTTCACTGTAAAATTAGCTTCTGCAACAAAAAGAAATATACATGGAGGGTTGTTGGAACCTGGCTTGTTTAGCTAAGCACAAATATTTTATAGACACCACAGCACATAGAGACACCATCCTAGTCTGTCCCCAAAGCTATAGCTGTGTTCGCTCCTGAAGTAATATTTAGCAAAGAGGCATTTTAAGAAAGTCAGCACAAGAGATAAAAAAATCTCAGGTATATGTATGTTATTAATCATAATTAAGGCATATTTGACAGCTTCTTGGCAACAGCGACGATGAATTCCTTTCTCTGACATCAAAATCCTAAAGGAATACTTGCTATTTCATTATCGACTTCACTGGTTTTTATACCTATAACATCCACTTTGAGAATATGAGGTTTTAGAGAAATCTAACAATGACTGCCCACCCTGGACACTGTGTAAGGTATAATATCAGCTGGGACCTTACTAAGATAAAGTAAAGGGAACCATGCTGGGGTTAAAATGTGAATTCCAGGAAAACACATGGCCCACCCCATAACGCATTTTCACTGAAGGGTCATCCAGAGCTGTTGTTTTTTGGTCTGTGCAGGTAGGTCTGCACTTTTGATTTCCCATTAAATTGGAAAGGGAGCACTTGGTTCCCATTGCAATGACATACTCTGATAAGATGGTGAGACATGGGAAATGGATCAGTTTCAAGAGAGATTCATTTTAATAAAACCAAACAAGAGACTCACTTCCATTTAATCATGCCCAATTTCATTAGTGTGTTTCTAAAACGATGCTGCTTTGGAAAGGTTCTTAGGATGGCCATGTCCTAGAGGAAGCAATCACCAGAATTCCAATTTGATGCCTTTGTGGGTGATTTAAAGGAATTTATTCTGATCATCTGTTGATCACAAATTTCATCCAAGTTTCTCTCAGGCCCAGCAACGAGATTTGGCCTGTTACATGCAAATTCCCAGCTCTTTTTTTTTTTTTTTCTTGCTGTCTTCTTTCCCAGAAAACATGGGCATAAAAGACCTTTGCCTATTGTGGCACCTATTTTATAGCATAGGTTGAGATCAGAATAGTTCTTAACATGGTATGTTTCTACTACGAAAATGATCACTGCTATTAAAAAAATTCTTGATCATTCGCCTTCTTAAGCTCTTTCTCTTTATTGCTACTCGTCTCTTTGGCACCTGCTTGACTCCATTTGTCTCTCTGTCCTTCCTCTGTCTCTCTCTTTCAGTCTTCCTTGTGACAACAAATGGTTTTGTCTCCATTATGTAGGTGAATTTAAAGAAAGTAAATTTTAAAATCGTAATTACTCATTTTTCAGCTTCAGTTTTCCCACAGACCTCTAGGGGTAAAATCTGTGAGGTTCTGAGATTGGAAGGGACCTCAGGGGGGAAAGGAGCTAGTTAACTTCATCATGGCAGGACTGCACCCCTCCCTCAAACAGCTCTTCATTAATGAATTGTTTCTGCCTCTACTAACGTAACGTTGGGACTGTAATGTACTTTTTAAATATGGTCTTAAGTTATTAAAATCACCACCTCGGCTGATGTGGGGTTTTATTGTCTATTCTTGGCTGTATCTCATCTTAGTGAGATCTCCCGGGATTTAGCAATTAGCATGAATACAGCAGTTTGATAACCAAAGTAATTAATGGCATCACAACATCATCTCGCCTGTTTCTGAGGACTTGTTACACACATATAGACCTTTCTTTTTAAATAGTACTTTATTCCTGTTAGAAAAATTAACTACCACAAAATTCTTTTTTGATAGAAAATAATTTAGCTTAATATAGTAACATGTTTAAAATAACATTAGGAAAGTGATTCAATATGCCAATTATCAATAAGTTCTTAACCCACTAATAACTAATAAGTCTAACAACAAAAGAAACAATAAAGGTGCTCTTTGCAACTATATATACAATATATACTACAGGCATTATGGTTTCTTAAAAAAAAGTAAAAATGTAAAATAAGGATTCTGTCAACTGTCAAATGAAATTTTTAAAAAATTATGGTTATTTATTTTTTCTTTCAGAGCTCTCATTTAAATATTGCTGAGGAAAGGAAAAGTAGAAGGAGATACTTTATTTTAAGTGTCTAATTTACCATAAAGTTTAAGGAAGGAAGCTTTCCTCAACCCTCTGAGGAAAACTCCCTGACTGAGTCTGAAAATTAAACTGATAAAAGGCAGATTAACAGGAGAAAATCATACAAGTTCATTTAATATAAGTTTTACATGACACTGGAGCCTTCACAGGGAAATGAAGACCCAAGGAAATGGCTAGGCCTGAGTATTTTTATGCTACATTTGATGAAGAGTGGACAGTCAGATAGAAATATGACAGGTCATCCAGTCTAAGGTAATTGTAATAAACTGAGGGAAGCTTAGCAAGGACTGTTGACTTTAGTTCTTCTCGGTGTTTCTTTGTCTTCAAGGATAAGGATGCTCTTTTCCTCCAAGTATAGAGAGGGCAACTCTCATATGAGGGTTTATGAGGTGTTTCAGGGGAGAGAGGGTGAGGTCAACGAGTGACTTTCCTCCTTCTGCTGTTTTTGCAAACTTCTTAGCTTAAAATATTCAATATGCAAAGGTGCCATATTTGAAGTAGCATGTCAGAATCCCAACAGAAGTAAATGTGGGTTTCAGTTTAAACAGATAAATGAAACTATCTGATAACTTGGGACCCTTTAACAAGTCACTGCTCACTGTGTCATTGGTGAAGTTGATCCTACCTTTCTATCAATAGAATATGGGGAACTTGGGAGTGAAGACTAATAAAGGGGAACGTGTGTCCAAAAGTCAAGCCTTTCTCTCCCCAAGAGAACTTTATTCTTGAACTGATTTTCATTTGAAATGCCCCCAATTTCAGATAGATTAAAGTCCAGCACACATGAACCCTTATAGTTCTCCACATCTGTAACTCATTTCTATTTCTTAAAAAATTGCTGATGTTTGCTTCAATACCCAAATCACCCCCAACTACAAGGAATGTCAGCTTTAGGCAGCTTGGTATCATTATTTATAAAGTGAACAAGACTTTTACAGCAGAACCAAAAGTGAGGGGACAGGGATGATGAGCTGTTGTAGAGCAAGAAGCTTTCTGATGTCATCTGCTCATCTTCAAGACCATATGGAACAAATAGAAAGTTGTCCTAGCAAGGATTTAAAATATCTTCTGTATAGGATTATACAAATATACTAACTTGAAACAATACTTATTTTTTATTTTCAAAAATATGTTTATTGATTTTAGACAGAGAGAAGCATTGGCTTGTTGCCCCCCCGATGCACCCCAACTGGGAACTGCACCCGTTCCCTACTAGTGTACGGGACAACACTCCAAGCAACGGAGCCACACTGGCCAGGGTACCACAGTGGTCTTAAAAACCAAACCTAATCATGTCACTCCCAACTTTGAACTCTGGTACCTTTCCTTCACATTAAGGAGAAACCCCAAGCCCTTTACCCCAAACAGCCAAAAAGGACCTCTCATCTTTCTCCTTATCCTCTTCATTAACCAAAACAAAATTCTTTCAACTTCTTAAAGGTGTTACGCTCTTTGCATGTTTCTTTCACCTGGAATGTTCTTCCTCCTTTGCAGTTAGACAGCTCTGACTCATCTTTTAGGTCTCAGCTTAAAGTTCTTTAATAGAAAAGTTTTCCTTGGCCTCTTCCCACTCCTCAATCCGGTCTCCCTAATATAATCTTATTACATCTCTTCAGTTTTTTAAATCATAATTTGCAAGTATATATTTATTTGTGTGGGATTTATTTAATGCCTGTTTCTCTTTATTACACTGCAAGTGTCATGAAAATGAGGATCTTGATCACTTTTATTCGCATCTAAATTTATCAGCATAATGCCTATCTTTTATATAATCAATAGTTATTTATTGAACAAATGAGCGGAGATTTTCTGTTCCAGACCTCAGGATTTTAAGTAATTAAAATTTAAAATTGCATAATTGCCCTAATTCTTCCCTCTTTTTCTCTACTAACTCACATGTACCTACCCTCCCCCTCCACATTCTTCCCTGACACATTTGCATCTTTCCCTCATTTAGAGAAATTAGCTAAAAGTTGGTAATAAAAAGTGTGTCTTAGGACTTCCAACCAAGATGGAGGCCTAGATAGACACACTGCATTTCCCTCTACAACTAAGAAGGAATACAACTACCTTGAAACTGGAGACAATCAGAAGTTCCAGAAAATCGAGCTGCATGGAAGTCTAAAAAAGATATAAAGAAGAAATACTCATCCAGAGAGGTAGGAGGGGCAGAGAGGACACGATGTGGTGGCAGCAGCAGCAGTGGCAGCATCAGGCCAGTGGAAAGCGCAGTCACATGTTTTAAAAAGTAAGGAGAGACACCTGGGGAGTGTTCCCTGCACCAGACCAGACAACACAGCTCATGGTCCCAGCACCAGGAAAAATAAAGCATCATTGCTTTTGACTGTGAAAACCAGTGGGGGTTGGGGCAGAGGAAGGAACTGCCTGTCTCTCAGCAGAGTCCACTTGTTTAAAGGGACCCCACAGTCCTAGAATGTCCACAGATCCACCCACTTTGGGAACAATGGCCAGGGCAACAGCTAGAGAGGTCCTAGTCCCATATGAAAATGGGAGAAGTGCCTGTAAAAGGGCTGAGTGCTGAGCAAGTAGCACTTTTCCCTCTCAGACCTGTCTACCACAATGTGGTGAAACGGGTCGCCCTGTACTGACAAATACCTAAGGCTCTGCCCCTTAGGGTGTGACAGTTCTACCTACGACACAGAGGCAAGCAAAAACAGGAGCCAGTCAAGATGAGGAGACAGAGAAGTATGGCCCAAAGTGGGGAACAGATCAAGGTTCCAGTGGGAAAACTAAGTGACAAGGAGATGGCCAACCTAACAGAGAGTTCAAAACACTGGTGATAAAGATGTTCATAGGCTTGACAGATATGCTTAAGTACAGCAAACGTATAAGAGAAGAAGTGAAGGCTATGCTAAATGAAATGAAGGAAAATCCACACAAAACCCATGGTGAAGGGAAGGAAACCAGGGTTCAAATCAATGATTGGAAACATAAGGAAGAAAAACAGTCAACCAGTACAGAATGAGGAAACAAGAATTGAAAAAAATGAGGAGAGGCTTAGGAAACTCTGGGACAATTCTAAATGTACCAACATCTGAACCATAGGGGAGCCAGAAGAAGAGGAAGAACAAGAAATTTAAAGCGTATGTGAGAAAATAATGAAGGAAAACTCCCAAAATTTGGCAAAGGAAATAGACATATAAGTCCAGGAAGCACAGAGAGTCCCAAACAAGCTAGACCCAAGGAGGACCACACCAAGACACATCATTAAAATGCCAAAGGTTTAAGATAAAGAGAGAATCTTAAAAGCAGCAAGAGAAAAGCAGAGAGTTCCTTACAAAGGGGTGCCTATAAGACTATCAGCTGTATCTCAAAAGAAACTTTGCAGGCAAGAAGGGACTGGCAAGAATTATTCAAGGTGAGGAAAAGCAAGGACTTACAACCAAGATTACTCTATTCAGCAAAGCTATCATTTGGAATGGAAGAGCAGATGAAGTCCTTTCCAGAGAAGGTAAAGCTAAAGGAGTTCATCACCACCAACCCATTATTACATGAAATGTCAAAGGGACTTACTTAAGAAAAAGAAGATCAAAATTATGAACATTAAAATGACAACAAACTCACAACTATCAACAACTGAATCTAAAAAATAAAAACAAAATCCAACTAAGCCAACCAGAATAGGAACAGAATCATAGGTATGGGGATCATACAGGAATAATATAGGAAAGGGTGAAGCCAAAGAATATATATGCATGACCCATGGACATGAACTAAGGGGGTTGGGATTGCTAGAGGGAAGGGAGGTACTAGGCAGAGGGGGAGCAAAGGGATAAAAAATTGGGGCTACTGTAACAATATAATCAATAAAATATCCTTTAAAAAAGTGTGTTTTACATTCATGATATATATTCTAGTCTATTTCTATTAAGCATTACAAAACACATTGTCACTATTACATGGCATATATGCAATGTTTATTTCAAATTTTAGAAGGATGTCTTTTAAAGATACCATCGCAATACCTCCATGGGTCCAAGATGACTATTATAAGCAAAACTGGTCAAACTCATAAACCAACTAGCTATTTTGCAAACATGGTATGGACAAAGAATTTTCAACTCTAAGCTTGAAGACAGTCAGTCTGTGAAACAGCCATCAGGCAAAAAAAAAAAAAAAATAAGTCTTGAACAGAATTGCAAGGATCATTAACTGCAACTGAACAGTCACGTTCCCATAGGAAGTTCTTACAATACTATACACCATCTTGTCGTCTAATATTCAGAGACACATTTGGAGGCTTAAAATTGGATTTGATCCTGGATATAAACATTTCTCAAGTCATAGTTTAAAAAAAGAACAAAGAAACAAAAGATGGAACATCACCAGATTAAAACCCTGTGCTTAAAATTAAATAAGTTAATACCTTGGCTAACATTGTTTTTCAAAGCCTGATAAATGTTTTTACATACATTTTCAACCTTCTTTATTTATCCTCATGCAATTCTACCCAACTAATGCATGTTTCCTTTTCTTGCAAGAATCCTGGATATGCATTTTTAGAGCCATGCCTCTCTCTCTTGAAAATTGAAACGTTCTTAAGATTGGAATAAGAAGGAGACAGAACAGAGGCAAATTGCTCTCATTTTCCACCTCCCCAAAAGCTACAGAAAACAGAGTGTGGAGTCCAAAATCTAAAATTTTGAGTAAAGGATGTTGCTTGCTGTGTTCTTCTGGGACTTTTATTTTGTTGGCCAGAAACCCACAATTCCCACTCTCTTTAGAGAGATGCTCCAGGCCAAGGAATGACTGGGCTCCAAATTTTCTTCTTGACCTTGCTTCCGAACTAGTAATTAAATGTAAAGGGTGGGAGGAGTGAATGAAGACCTCTTATGAACCTTTTAAGATACTCATTCATTCATTTATTCATTTATCAAGCACTTAATTGAATTTCTATCCTGTGCCCAAGTACTGTGGCCACAGGGATGTGATGGTAAGTAAAAGATTCCCCACCTTCACAAAACCTGTCTAGGGATGGGAGACCAACACAAATGAAACAATTACACGAACAAATACAAATCTACAAACTATATGATAAGTTCTTGGAAGTAAAAATAAAAGCTTCTATAGGAAATTACAAAAGGGGGAGCAGACTTTGTCTAAAGTTTTTAGCTGAATTTTAAGTAAAAGAAAGATAAATAAGTATAAAGGGATAAGAAAGGGCACCTCCTTGTTATAGGAAATGGCACATGCAAGTGGCCTGAAATAAGAAGGTGTGCAGGGCAGCACATCTACTGTGTCAAGTAGGGTCAAGGAGAGAGAGAGATAGAAATGAATCTGAAAGGTAGGCCAGGGCCAATCACCAGGGGCCTTGAAAGCTGTTATAAAGATTTTGGTCTTTGTAGAGGAATTTAAAGCCTTTTAAAAAGTTGTAAACAGTGACATTCGTGATCTAATTTTCAAATCTCTCTGACTGCCATGTTGAAATTTATTAAAAAGGATCAAAGAACAGAAGTAGGAAGACCAATGACAACATGATTTCATGTTTAATTTTTAAGATCACTGACTACCACCCTGAGAATGAGCTAGAGGAAAGCCAGAGCGCACACAGAGAAATTAGTTCATCGGCAGGTACGGCCCTCCAGTGGCAGACGCTGATGGCCCAGGCCAGGAGGCAGGCAGCGCGCCTGAAGAGCTGCCATGGCAACACAAGTTCGCTCACTCTGGTTCTCCTCTCGCTGAGGCACTGCTGTGTCCTAAGAGGGCTGCCCTCCAAAATGTCTTCCTTTTCAGGAAGGGTCTCTGGTATGAGGGCCAAAAATCTCTGAGCAGTTGACTTATTTTAGCCCTTTGTGAAACAATCATGAATTGTGGCGTCTTCATTGTGCTCATGGAGGGAAAGCTCAACAAATCTGAGGCCCACTTTCACAGGAGTACTACACTTCCCCAGCCTGCCTCTTTGTAGCTAAATTCAGTCTTTCTCTCAGCGTACTTTTCCTATTCTTATTCTCTAAAAGGTTTTTGTTTTATTGACTATATTGAGTATATGTTATTTTAAACACATTGCTATGTATTATTTAGCAAGACTCTATAGGAAATTCTTTTTAAACCAGTTACTTATCATTTAAAACTTACTTAAAATATATAAAATCAAAACCTATTTCTCTACACACAACAATTCTGACACCAAATGTGTGGACTTTCCACACCAAGCAATTGCCCAGTTCTCTGCAGGTACCAAGTGGGTATTCTACAATTTAATTCAATCCTGACCCTAACTACCCAGAATTAGCACAGACCCCACAGGTTACAGACCCAGTCCCACAAGACTGTCCTGCTTCAGAAGTTCTGGGTGCCAGGACATCACACTTCTTGTCCATTTTGACTACAGATTGGAGATTTCTACAACCTCCTCCTCAGGTTTGGTAATTTGCTATAATGGCTCACAGAACTTGGCGAAACACTTTACACACATGTATTGGTTTATTATAAAAGGTATTGGAAAGGATACAAATGAATAGCCAGAGGTAGAGGTATACAGGTTGAGATTCAGGAGGGTCCCAAACATAGAAGCTTTTGTCCTAGTGGAGTTGGGGTGTAGCACCCTTTCTGCACATGGACGTGTTCACTGTAATTTAAGGGGTTTTTATGGAAGATTCATCATGTTGGCATGATTGATTATTAACTCAATCTCCAGTTCCTCTTTCCTCCTCAGAGAATGAGGGGTAGGTCTAAAAGTTCCAAGCTTGCAGTCATGCTTGGTCTTTCTGGTGACCAGGCCCCATCCTGAAGCTGTCCAGGAGTCCCCAGACATCAGTCATCCCATTCACAAACAAAAAGACACTCTTATCACTCCAGATTACAAGCTTAGAAGCTCTTGTATTGGGAACCAGGGACTAAGAACAAATATTATAACAAAAGATGATCCTATTACCTATCACTAAGGAAATTATAAGGGTTTTAGGAGCTTTGTGCCTCATATATATATATTTACATATATATATATATATATATACTTATATGATAGTATCACAAAATTATACATGTTCATTGCAGAAATATTGTGAAATATAGAAAAACTCAAGAAGAAAATAAAAATAATCTATAATCCCATCATTCAGAGATAATATTAGTTAACATTTTAGAGTATAGTCTTCCAATCTTATTTCTATATCTATCTATATACTTAACATCTTCCAATTTTTTCCACAGGAAAGAATGTGTGTGTATTTGTGTGTCTATGTTTTTGTATAAGTCTCTTAAGTCCATCTTGAAACAATGAGAGAAATGGATAGAAAGATAAAGAGTTGGATATATGATTAGATAGACAGATAAAGATAGATAATAGGAAGACACTTTCCACTGCATTTTCAGTTCCAGATGATTTAAATCCTCAGCTGTTTCTTGACAATGTCAAAATTGTTTCTTTCCAACCACTTTTTATCAATAAATAATACTCCTGCTTGCTCAATCAGAAGCAATTGTTGGCCAAGTGATAAATGATGACTTAGAGATTATGTGATTTTATTCTTCCTGTCTTGAGTCCTAAGAGCATTCAGGTTGATGGAAGACTGACCACAGGTAAAAAGTAAACACTCCCCATGGTCATGTCATATGCTACCAGACCACATAGCACATTATATTTTAACTTGTTTATATAGCAAGACTAGATTGCCAGTAGAAATGACAAATCTCTTAGCTTTCTGGTTTCTAGTAGCAATCTGTGAAAAAACAGAAAGTTGCTCCCAAGTTATATCAAGACTAGTTTTATAATGTTTTGTTTTGAATTACAAACCAAACCAAATTCAGTTCCCAAAGGGAAAACAATTAAAAACGATAATTATCTGTTCTACCTGCCTTAGGCAGGCTATAGCAATAACACCTATAGCAGAAGCCACTTGGAAGTCATGTAGTAAAAACGCATGACCAAATTCCTCTTTAACAGTTATTCAACTTTGCCCAAGTCTTTCTCTGATAATCAGTTGAAACTGTTTAAAAATGCAAATATCTAATAGCATATTTAGTCCACATGGTTTCATTTGAGCCACATCTATGTGGCCATTTTGGACTAAAACCCATAAAAACTTGTGGCCACTATGTCATACCCCAACTCCAAACCAGAAGAGTATATTGAAGGGTTTCCAACATGTCTGAACTATATCAACTAGAAGGGATGAAGTGTCTGCTTCCAGGGCTCCACCACCTGAACTCTTCCTCCTTTACTTCCTCCCTTCCCCATTCTTTCTTCCTTCCTTTATTTGTTTAAATGGTTCAATGCTTTGGGGGTTTACTGTTGAGTTGGATAGTATTTTTTAATTAAATAATTCATAGTATTGGTTATATGGGAAAATTTTTGTATTCCAGACTTATCAGCAAGTTTTCTCCTAATTCCCTATCCCTAATTAGTAAAGATGTGTTCAGAAAATATAACTTCATTATACTATTAATTCAGCTCATCTTGAAAACTTTATTGAGCATCTAACTTATTCTGACACCATTCTAGGTACTGAAGACTCAAAACTAAGGAAACATAGCCCTTCCTCATGAATCTCCTAGTTAAACAGATATCTCACATGGACCCTGAGAAAGAAGATACATACTAAGAAGGGCTCCTGGTGGTGGGCTTACATTAAAACAAAACAAAACAGAGCCTAGCATTTCTATACAGGGGCCTCTTGTGCAAACCACTAGGCCTGCACTAAGCTGCCTGCCTACAGTCTCAGCCAGCCCTTATAAAGGAGTTCCTGGAATCCTATTTCAACCAGTAGGACTGAGACTTCCCCTGTCCATTTGGAGCTGCACAGCTATATCCCCATCAGCATCTTCACTGACCAGAGTGGCTCCATTTTGACTAATCAAGACAGTGTCTAAACTGTAAGGATTTAAATGAGGACAGACCAGTCAGGGACCAGAGTATGGACTTCTGTCTATAATAGTCAGCTGTTCTCTGGCTCAGGGAGCACATTTTCCCATTCCACTGAAGACTGAAGACTGCATTTCCCCAGCCGGAGCTGAAACAGCAAAGGCTCAAGCTGAAATACCAAAAACAGCTCACCTGAGCAGAGTGGAGCAGATCCGTGCAAGAACAGGCCAGCACAGTGTGGAGAGGACTGAACTGGAGCAGATGGAGCAGACCAGAGCAGAATAGAGCTGTGTATAGCCAGAGAGGGGACTTGCCCCAGAGCGGTCTTGCAGCAGTGCTGCTTCATAGTGGAGCTGTAGCATTATTGAGCTGTTTCACAGCTGTGCTGTATCACAACTGAGCTGTTTGCGCTGAAGTTTCCTTCTTCACTGCACCCCAAATTGGGGATTCCTGTTGGCTGTAGAATTGGTGCCAACAACCATTAGTTGACGCTAATAAACCCTAGTTGAGTGGAATAGTGGAATTTTCTAAATTAAAAAAAAATGCTTTGATTTAAAAATTTGAATGTTTTCTTGAATTTTAATGTATAAATACAAGGGTTTTTGTTTCAATTTCGTATTCTTTTTGATTAGCCTAATGTACAAAAATTCACCAATTTGGATTTTTTTTTAATGTGCGCTGCTATGACAGCTGTCACAATACAATCTAACAAAACTGTTTCGAATGAAATTAAAGACAAGTAAGCACTACTGAGAGCCATCAGACACAAAAAACTAAATGAACTTTTTGGCTAACCCTATATAATAGAGAATTTTAGCAGAGAACTGGGAAGTATTGCTTAAAAAGAGTCAAATAGAAATTACAAAACCAAAACATAGTAACTAAAATTAAAAAATCAATGAATTGGTTTAACAGCAGATTTGATGCTAGCTAAAGAAGAGAATTGGAAACTAAAATAATTGTTCACACACAAAAATAGCCAGACTACAATCCACATTAAATTAAAAATACAAAATACAAAAATACCAAAATATTATAGAAAACATTATAAAGCTATTAAAAGACAGATAAGAAAATCTAAATGAGTGAGAAAATGTACAAAATTATTAGAGGAAGACTCAGTATATTAAATATGTCACTCCTCACTCAAATTGATCTCTAAATACAATGTAATTTTAATCAAAGCCCCACAGGTTGGCTGCATGTGTGTGTAATTTGACAAGCATAACTAAAATCCCTATGGGAATAAAGAACTATGAAATATGAAAGTAAAGAACTATGAAATAGCTCATACAAGTTTAAAGATTAAGGACAAGGGGAAATTATCAGCTTTAAATACTTCTTAATAACTGTGTGGTGGCTCAGTGGTAGATAAACAGATCAATGAAACAGGAGAGAGAGCCCAGAAAGTGACCCCCCCACACACACACCATGTAGATGAGAACTTAAAGGCAGAACCAAGCATCAAGGAAAGAAAGGACTAGTCACCAAATAGAGCTAGAACCACCACCTACCACTGAGAAAAAATTATATCATATTGTACATGAAAATATTTTTAAAATGCATTATGGGCTAAATTGAAAAAAATTAACCTCTAGAACATTTTTAAAAAGTATATAGGAGAAAATATTTCTAGTACCTAAAGATATGGGAATAACTTTTCAAAAATACAAAAGGCCTAATTATATTGGAAAAGACGGACAAACTTGTATATAGTAAAATAAAAACTTCTATCAAAAAACAAACAAAAAAACAACCCCATAAAGTTAAAAAGCAAAACCACACATCAGAAGAAATCTTGCTATTCATACATAGAACCAATAAGAAATTATTGCCCAGAATATATATAGAACTATTACAAGTTAATTAGAAAAAGACAAACAATACAAAAGAAAAACTAGCAAAGGAGAATATAAAGAAGCAATTTACACAAGAGAAACCACAAATGACCAAAAACATAGGAAAGGTGCTCAATCCCCTTAAAAATCAGAGAAAGGAAAAGTAAAACAACAAAGAGATATTTCATACGATCAGACTGTCAAAACCTTTAAGAACATAACAATACCAAATGTAGAATAAGATGTAAGATAACAGGAACTCTTGTTCGTTGTGAGTTAAGAAAATAATTATGTACAATAATAAAGAGCAATTTGGCAACATCTAATAAAGTTGAATATGTACATATTTTACAAACCAATAAAACCACTCCTTGGTAAACAATACAAATCTTCATACAGGTTTATTATGTGCCCTGTTTTAAATGTTTTATATATTAACTCAGTCTTTACAACAGCCCCACAAGGGAGGTGTTCATTGCACAGAGAGGTTGAGTAGCTTGTCCAAGGCCACATAACTAGTTAACAACACAGCAATCTGACACCAGAATCCGTGCTCTTAACCATTATACTATCCTACTTCTCTTTTTGCATGTGCACATAAGAAGACTAAGATATTTACTCAGTATCACTTGTATCAAGGTTAAATGAACTACTTTAACAGCATATTAGACATAGCTAAAGGGAAGAAATGGACAATTGTTCACAAAAGAAATAAAAATATCCAGACTCAAGTACAGATTAAAAAATAAAGATGGAAAATTTAAAAAGTACTATGTGCAAGAATTTTATGGATATAGATTTTGAAACTATTAATAGACAAAAAGAGTTCTAGTGGTAAAAATTTAGAAATAACCTAAATGTCATTAAGAAGAAGATGAAAATAAAATGTGCTATCTTCATTAAATGGAATATAGTTTAGAAATTAAAATGAATAAAATAGACATATGTATAAATAAGGGTAAATCTGAAAACCTTAATACTGAGTGATGGAAAAACGACTAAAAGGTAAGTATCATAACATTGATCTAAAATTTGTCATTATAGATAATTAACTAATAAGGCAGAATTATACCAATGCTAATGAAACCAGCTTCAGGGCCCCCCTTGCTCATCTGGGCATGTTCCAAAGCCCTGGCAGGGGTTCTAGCAATGTGTTCACATGGTCACATGTTTTGTAAAATTTGTATAGGCAAAATATTTTAACCACATTTGGCTAAGACAGTTGCTTCTTCCCACACCAGTTTCAGCATCTTTCTCCCTTCCCCTCATATCAGGTAACACTGGCGCGACCATGGACATTTTTGGGATCAGATTTAAGAGAAGTTAAGTTGTAGAGACATTTAAGTTAGGTTTTGTGAGCCGTGTTCATGGGTTCCACTACTTTTCCAATGCAGGAATTGCTCCCAGGAGTGCTTCTGCTGCCCAAGGGGGAGTTGCAGATGTGGCAACATGACTCAAAGGTGCATTGCCCAAGGTCAGGTCAAAACATAAACGTGCTCTACAGCACTAGGCACTGAGAGTATGGTGCAAGTCAGAACAACAATAATGTTTGAAATGTATGGAAGCAGAAGCTGGTCTGGGGAAATTCCTCCAGTCAGATATGTATAAATGGGAGAGTTGTTTTTCATTGACACCTAGTCAAGACAAAGTTCTCTCTTGTCTGGAATAGACTCATAATGCAGCATATACAATTATAAGCATGTTGTTTTGTTTTCTTTGTGGAGAAGTCATAAAAAAAAATTCACCATAATTCTTGGGTTTTTAAGGCAAAAACCCATAGCAATAGTATAAAAGATGAGTTTTTCTGTCTGTAAAGTTCATGCTTTATGAATTTCAGCTATCAAGACTAAAAAAAAATTGATCAACCACACTAAAAGATAAAAATTGTCTTTGTATTCATATTTTAATTTAGGTAATAATACTTCTCTAAAAGCTCAGGAAAGAAAAATACCTACTTAGAAAAAGCTTAGTTAAAAAACTATAGACTTCTGGTCAAGATGCAGGCATAGGTAAGTGCACTTTGCCTCCTTGTACAACAACAGCAAAAATTACAGCTAGACTACAAAACAAATATCACCCAGATTCATCAGAAAATTGAGCTTTATGGAAGTCCAACAACCAGACAGGTAAAAGGGATGCAGATGCATGAAGAGGTGCAGAAGGTGGAGAGGAGTGAAGAGGTACAGAGATGCAGAATGGGCAGTTGTACATTCACCTGTTGTGGATAAAAACTGGGAGGGATGCTACAGGAGTGAGGGGTTCCAGCCCCAGAGCAGACCACCCAGCCCAGGGTTCCAGCAATAGGAAGATAAGTCCCCATAACTCTGGCTATAAAAGCCAGTGGGGTTCGGGAAGGTAGAAGAAACTACAGAATTCTCAGGAGACTCCTCTTAAAAGGCCTGCAATGGTCTTAGGACTTACCCAGACCCAACCCTTCTGGAATTAAGCACCAGAGCAACAGGTGGAAGGGGGTCAGTGGCATATGGAGAGAAATTAAAGTGGCTGGCAACAGGGCGAGTACCAGGAGACAGCTCCCTCCTGGGAAAAACTCCAGATGCCAGGCAGCAGCACTGTCTCTTCTCCAAGCCCTCCCCCACACAGAGTCACAGAGCAGTGACACATGTTGCTCCATCCTGGCAATTACCTAATGCTCTGCCCCATAAAACTTACAGGTGCACTTTTCTACAATAGGCCATGCACGCTCCTAAGACAGGGAGTCAAAGCAGCTCTACCTAATACACAGAAACAAACACAGGGAGGCTGCCAAATTGAGGAGACAAAGAAACATGGCCCAAATGAAAGGACAGAATGAAACTCCAGAAAAAGAACTAAATGAAATAGAGATAAGCAACCTATTAGATGCAGAGTTCAAAACATTGGTTACCATGAAGCTCAAAGAACTCATTGGCTACTGCAACAGCATTAAAAAGACCTGAGCAGAAATGAAGGCTACATTAAGTGAAATAAAGAAAAATCAATGGGGAACTAACAGTGGAAGGGATGAAGCTGAGATTCAAATCAACAGTTTGGAATGTAATGAAGGAAAAAAACATTCAATTAGAACAGCAGGAAGAAAAAAGAATTTTAAAAAATGAGGATATGCTAAGGAGCCTCTGGGACATCTTTAAATGTACCAATATCTGAATCATAGGGGCACCAGAAGGAGAGGAAGAAGAGCAAGAAGTTGGAAGCTTATTTGAAAAAATAATGAAAGAAAACTTCCCTAATTTGGTGAAGGAAATAGACATGCAAGTCCAGGAAGCACAGAGAGTCCCAAACAAGATAGACCCAAAGAGGACCACACCAAGACACATAAATAAAAAGCCACAGGTTAAAGATAAAGGGAGAATCTTAAACTCAGCGAGAGAAAAGCAGTTAGTTACCTGCAGGGAAGCTCCCATAAAGTGATTTCTCAAAAGAAAGTTTGCAGGCAAGAAGGGACTGGCAAGAAGAATTCAAAGCGATGAAAAGCAAAGACCTACAACCTAGATTACTCTATCCAGCAAAGCTATCATTTAGAATGAAGGGGCAGATGAAGTGCTTCCCAGACAAGGTAAAGCTAAAGGAGTTTATCTTCACCAAGTCATTATTATATGAAATGATAAGAAGAAGAAAAATATCAAAACTATGAACAGTAAAATGGCAATAAATTCACATCTATCAACAACTGAATCTAAAAACCAAACTAAACAAACAAGCAGAGCAGGAACAGAATCATAGATATGGAGATCATTTGGAGTGTTATCAACTGGGAGGGGGAAGGAGGAGAATGGGGGAAAAGGTGCAAGGATAAGAAATACAAGTTGTAGCTACAAAACAGACAGAAGAATGTTAAGAACAGTATAGGAAATGGAGAAGTCAAAGAACTTATATGCATGACCCATGGACATGAGAAAGGGGGGAGGGGTTGCTGGAGGGAATGGCGATATGAGATGGAGGGGGGAGAATGGGGAAAAACTGAGACAACTGTAATAGCATAATCAATAAAATATAGTTTAAAAATAAAATAAAATAAAATAACTAATAGATAATATACTAAATAATTTCATATAAAATAAAATGTAACCAAAATATTAGAGGAAAAATATAATAGGAATATGTCAAATTGTTAACAAATATCATATTATTTTCTAGATTTTTGTGATATTCATGTTTTTAAAATTTTATAATGTTATAATTTCTTTTCTCATTATAAATATTTACTTTAAAAGGTTATCAAAATTTTATAAGTTTCTGATGTGCAAAACAGAAATCTGCCCTGATCACTGTGTATTATTTATTTGTGATTTATATATAGTAGAAGCTAAAAATATGTATGGGAATAATATGAAGCAATGGTGTTATCTTGTTTACCTTAGGAATTAGGAAGAGGGGTCTAGGTCATGAGCATGGTGATTTTCCTGTGTTCATAGCATTTTACATACTCAGTAACTGGCATCCCTGAACTCTGGTGTGAATAAGCAATGAGCTAAATCTGATACATGATCTCATTCATGGAATTATTTTCTAAGAAACTGGGTGGGATAAGATTTGCCTCATTCTGTAAAATGGGGTATCTGACCTCTATTTTTATAAAATAGCTAAATTAAATGAGATCACAGGTAAGAGGGGTGTGCACATTAGAAAATACTGTCTAATGTTATAATTTGCAAAATGACAATCTATATGTGTGTATTAATACTAAGAAGGTCAATCATATCTGAAATTGAGTACTCATTTTATGCAGATACTCTTCTCTGTGTCTGATATATATTTAGCTCATTTAATACTCCCAACAAGCCTGGAGAGAGGTACTATTATTTTATATATCAGACAAAATATGTAACTTTTTGATGATCCTATAAAATATTTACCTATATTTATTTAACACCTATAAAATATTTAAATGAGTGAGTCAGTTTCTTTAGTTATTTCAATTAAAAATGCTCAGTCCAGGTGTACAATGTTATATTAAGGGTGGTGGAGACAGTGGACTAGAATGCTGCAATTATTAAGTAAATTTCCTTTTCTTTCAGTAGTTACTGTATCATACATACTCCATACACTGACAATAAATCTGTTTGAATTTTAGGGAATAATATGAAATAATGTATGTAGGTTTTTAGTTTCTTACCTGAATATTAATCCAGATTACACACTATTTCTTCTAAAATCAAAACTCAGCAAATTTAGAATATTTTTCTATTGAATTCAGAAGTTCCATGTTGGTATTTATCCATGGACTTTCTTATTTACCTAAAGCTATATTATAAAATTTCAGCATTATGGAATCCAGAGTTCCATTAAGTTCCATCATATGCTCAACAGCTATGCTAGTGTACACTGGGATTATGTGCCACACACTGGGGATTCAAAGAGGAAAAAATCTCTGACCTCACAGAGCTCCCAGAGCCAATCTGAACCAGCCAATAAAATACTAAGGTATAAAGAGGATTCTAAACTAAAAGGGGATAGGCTGGGTGAGGGGGATCAATGGGGGAAAAAATGGGACAACTGTAATTGAAAAACCAAAAAATAAAAGATAAAAAAAAAAACAAAAACAGGAGGGCAGATATTGAAATGCAGAAGGAAAACCATCACCAGAGTAGATTCTTTGTAGACCTCCATAGTGTCTCACTCCTAATAGGATCCACAGTCCAACAGCTTCATTACCAGTCACTTGTCAGGAGCAGGAGCTTTGAAATATCACATCATGGCTCTCAAATGGAGTGGGATCTCCATTTGAGGTCTCTGGTGAAGCAAATAGGGAAAAAAAAGAAGTTGGACAGAAAATTTCCTGCTGGAATGTGTTGGAGTATGTGGTGTTTCAGCCACAGGCTCCTGATGATGGAACTGTAGTTACTGAACATGAAGATAATTTCAGCACCCTACAATTATGTGCCTAATTAAAATTAAGAAATTAGAACACAGTTAAAAGGAATAATATTTTGCTCACAGCTAATTTCATTAAAGTATTAATGAACAGGACTCTTTTCATGGCCAGAGGGCAACCACTTTCTACTGAGTACTTCCATGCTAGCTAATTTATTCATGCATGAAAAACAATCCAATGAGAAATGAGAGAGCAGAGAACTGCTGGTCCTAATTAAAATATTTAAAACACCATGTCTATTTTCTTCCATCTAGCCAAATACCTAAGCTTGAGCCAGCATGGTGCCAATTAACATGGAAAAAGCAAACACAAACATCCACAGTTTCTGATTAAAGTGCACATTATTGTACCATGCAATATATTGTTCAGCACATATATGTAAATGTTTAATTAACCCACGTCTAAATCTCAGCAACATTCAAAAATTGAAACTTGAATTCCCAAACAAGTGGCAATCTGTGTAGGGGAGACACTTATTTATCACAGCGTTTTATTCAGTCCTAATTTGAAGTCGTCGTGTGCTAGACATGCTAAAGTATTTCTTAAGGGAAAAAGCAGGGAGGAGACTCTTTGCTTGGCTGACTTCTCTTCAGATGACAGCAACATTGTTAGTTGCCAAAGACTTGTGAGAGGAACTAGGTTAGCCTCAGGTGATCGGGAATTTTTCATTAATAATGTAGGGAGAAGTCTGGACCTAAACCCATTTGTCAGCCTGGACACCAATGACAATAACAACATGCACGCACACACGCGCACACTCCCTCTTCTCTTTGTTAACTAAAGACCTGTGTGTCAGAACAAACTCCAGAGACATCGCTGCCATGGTAGCTTATTGGAGAGAAATGTCTGAACATTGAGTAGTTAAAGATTTGAAAACCTTACAAATATTAACTGGAACTTTATCAATCTGTTAAAAGCAATCATAAAAGGAGAATAAATGTTTTCATAGCTACTGTGTTCACAGTCTTACTCCTGTGAGGCAGGCTGAGCATGGGAAGCCAGAGTTAAGAGCAGTAAGGTAACTGGGGGAAGTCTGGAGCTGGAACTTGAACCCACGTCCTTTAACTCCAAAATCAATCCACTACTCACCACGTTGATTATTACCAGCCAGTAATTCTCTGTCATATGAAAGATGTAATCTTAATTAAGAAACCGAATTACTACTCATTTAGCCATTAAAATTATTTGTAGCCCCGTTCTTGCGGCTCAGTTAGCTGAAGCACCCTCCCATACACCAAGGAGTTGCAGGTTCACTCCCTGATAGGGGCACAGACCCGAGGCAACTGATTGATGTTTCTCACATCGATGTTTCTCTCTCTCTCTTCATTCTTCTTTCTCTAAAAGCAATAAAAACATATCCTTGGGTGAGGATAAAAAAAAAAAAAAACACTTGTAGTTTGCTTTTGAGCATTTCTAGGAAGAGGTTGGGAGGGTAAGATAATTAAACAACTTTTCCTCCTTCTAGGGTTTCTCCCTGCTCTCCAGCAACTAAAATCATCGCATTTTAGACTAAGATCTTAAAGGTCATTCAGTCGATAGGGTTTCAAAATGTTTGTAAGCAGCCAAATCCTTTTTCCACACATAATCTTTTATGAAACAGCCATATATTGACAGAGGTAAAAGCAGGACTCTAATGGAAGGGGTGGATCTCACTACCCAAGATGGTAGCTGAGATGCCACCCAAGAACCCATCTTCTGAAAACCACTGTGTGCATCAAAGCCTTCATTAAACAGCTGGAGGAACTGAGGTCCAGAGAGGTGAGCATACAGAGACATAAGTATTTATGCAACGTAATAGGCCTGGAATATGCTTACAGTAATATTGAGCCCTTGCCCAGTGCTCTTTCTATAGCACCAGGTCCCTAATGGAATCAATGGAGACTATAATGCATGGAAAGTTACAGAGCCAAATAAAGACTGTGTAAAATTAAGAGTAACAATATATGAATGTATGTCCATGAGGTAGTTTGGCCTGGTGCACAAAGCAAGAGGTGAGTGGGAGGCAAGAGACTTAAGGGAGATTGTCTCTCCCCTGTGAGTGCAGGCTTTTCATTTCCCTTCCCTGGTCCCCAGAATCCTCATCTAAAAACAGGGTTAATGTCTCACAGAATTGTTTTAAAAACCAGATAAGAATCAATGAACATGTGATTACAAAAGTACTTTATCACACTGCATTGGAATTGCCTCCTTGTCTATTTCTGCCACTAGCCTCTGCACTTATTCCAAGACAACATCTTTGTTTTCTTCTCTTTATCCTCAGTGACTGTCCAGAAAAGGTGTTCAGTTAGCATTGCATGATATTGTTGAATCCATAATGACAGTAATAATGACTAACACATATTAAGCATTTATTCTGTGTTAAGCATTGATGCTAAGCACTTAATGTTAATTATTTATTTAATCCTCATAACAACCCCATAAGACTAATAATATTATTACCCTCACTGCACAACTGAAAAACTGAGACATAAAAAGTGACTTGTTTGCCCAGGGTTCCAGAACTAGTAAGTTGTGGAGAAAAGATCCACACTGTGATGTAAAACCACAGAGCCCAAGCTCTTATTCAATACATTCTTCAAAAGCAGCCACACAGGGTAACAAACTGGGAATCATCAGCTATGAAGTAAGGCAAATATCACAGATGGAAAAGCATGTGAAACACACATGCATCCACTGAGAAACACAAAATACTATTTCCAAAAAGAGTTTTGTCCTAACAGTCAGAGGTTAGGGGTGATCTGTAAACATCTCTAATCTCTAAGGATGAAATTGTGGCGGTCATGTTACCACCATTCAACTCTCAGAAGGACCATTGGTCTGATTCAAATGTCTAAAAAAGAAAGACTCAAAAATATGCAATAGCCAAAGAAAAAGAGGAGTCAGGAGTGGGGAGGAAGATGGGAAGCCAAGAACTCACAATGCACCAGGAATCACCCCTGTGATCAACAGCCTCCTTGTTATTCATTTATAAACATCATACCCAAAAACCTGTGCCAAATGGTGAAGTAAATGTGTCTGGTCACAGTGCAGACTGATGGAAGTTGACAGAAAGATGGCACTGAAATATTGAGTCATTGTTTCAAAATGTGGCAGAATCAGCAAGGTCTTTAGAAACTTCTTAGTGATGTAGCCATACTTGATAAAAAAGTAAAATTGTGCATACCTGGAGTACATCTCAGACATTTTCAGGTACTTTTTGGGGGGCAATCATGATGCATATTATGGTCAGAAACTGAATAATGGGCTGGTCGGACCACTGGTCTAACCCTGTGTAATATGAGGGGGGACCCCACAAAATGAAATTTATTTATAAAAATTTGTTTTTATTCTTACATGTTTAAACTTCAGTCACCTTCAAAGTACTCTCCTTTTGATGCAATACAACTATCAAAAAACTTTTTCACTGCTGAAAACAGTTTTTGAATTCATTGATTTTGGTGCCTTTTTGTGCTTCTGCTGTTTTTTGTTTAACCTCTTCCACATCAGCAAAACATTTCCCATTGAGGACTTTTTCATCTGGGCATCAACAACAACAAAAATGTCACTCAGGGTGAGATCATGTGAATAAGAAGGGTGGGGCACAGGGGTCATGTGTTTTTTGGTAATAAACTGATGAACACTCAGTGTGGTGTGGGCAGGTGCACTCATAAATCACCCATCATGAAATGGGCAAACACGCTGAAAGAGTCTCCAAAAAAAATTCACTGCAGCTGAGTGCAGCCTCTCACAACAACACCAGTTGGTACACTGATACAGATGGGTTCCTAGAACACTCACCTAGACAAAGAAGCCTGTATTACAAGGGGTTCACCCTCCAGAAGGTAATTCCAGGTTTTACTTGTGTCCTCTCTTGTATAATGTTAGGTAATATAACCCTATGTAATATCTTAACAACTACATACATTCATATATACAAAGTCTCTTTGGAGGCAAGATGAGTTGCATGTACTGGGGCTCCTAATTTGCAGCTGGAATTGACTGATCTCATGGTGATTATAGCTCTCTAATTATTGAGAAGACTTCAGGGGGAGGGCTAATATTGCATCATTTTATCCCCTACAACTTGCCTACATCCTACCAAATTTGTCAGTTGCTTAGAACCCAAAGTAATTTAATTAGAAGTATTTTCTTATAATGTACTAACATGTAAGTTACTATTCTACAATCTGAATTTCCTCCAAAATAGCTAGTATTAGATAACTAAAATTTCAAAAGATTTTGTTTGTTTTTAATTCTCTCTCCATAAGCAAGTTTGGCTTTTGAAATTTTCACTTTCAAGGAAAAAAAAAAAAAAAAGGCAACAAAGCAGATCTCCAAGATAGAATCTGCGTTTTTCTGCATCTTTAGCCAGACAAACATTAGTCCTTCCCCAGAACTGGAGCAGCTATTATTCTGAAGAATGTAAACTTGCTGTTTTCTCAATATGCAGATAGGCTGTTGTCACAGATCCACATAGTAATGAACAACTTTTCAATATTTAATAAGCTTGGCATTCCTGTCCCCAGGCAGAGAACACAGATGGTTGGTAGCCAGCTACTAACTGACCATTAAAATACAGAATCTCTCTTTAAAATGTGCTTCACAAATAGGTTATATCACATGCAGTGGGCAATGAGTGCCGTCCTCTGCCAGGAGGCAGCCAGTCCTCCCGCCCAAAGAGACCTGGCAGGAGCAAGCAAAGTTAGCCTGCTCAGTGTTCAAACGGAGGTTACAATGCAACCCTGTTTGCGACAGGGTTTTTAAAGCAGGGCAGGGGGCATTAACAGCCCTGTTCTTTGCAGTTGTTAGCCAAGCAAGTGGAAATCAGGAAATTAGTCAAGTTTTTTAAATGTGAAAGAATGAAACTGTTCTCGAACTCTGTTTTCTGTTCTTTTCATGCTTGCTGGTACACAGGAGTGTTCTGTGCTGTCTCTGGCATGCTGTGTGGGTGTAAATATACTGCAACAGTAATGCTCACTAATTGGACTAAGGAGCCATTAATTCAGAACAATAATATCTGAGCATTTTAGCAGTGGCTTTTTAAAAAAATTCAAGGAGTAAAATCTAAAGTTAATGTGATTATAGAGAAATTCAGAAAATCATTAATACAATTACTTCATTTTCTGAATAATGGAAAAGCTAACGTAATGAGTTCTCCTTACTCTTGTTGACCATTAAGAGAAGACATTTGGCTGTAACTATAATTCCAGGTTAATACAAACATCTCCACAACCACAGTAAGCAGATTAAGTTTTAAAATTCTCAAGTGGGCCTACCACAACTCTTGTTGCCATCACTTCATAAGATGTGATGCCTTTTCTTTCATCAACAGCAATAGGAATTGGTATGTTTCTCAGGATGATTTTTCATGAAAAAATAAGAGAATTTTTTCTTAACCATTTCAGAAGTGTTGTATGCATGAGGGGAAATAACGAAGATGTGGGTGTGGATGATGGGTAGTTGACTTCTTGGCAGTTGATGGGTTCTATTCACCATCCTCCAAGGACCCCAATCTAGACCCCAGGAAAACTGAAAGTGACAACTTCATCACCTTTTGGGCTACTTTCCAGGAACGTTAATTCATGTGCCGACAATCAGTAAAAGGAGCTAAACTTTTCTGTGTTGTATCAGGAAACAGAATTAGGACCATGGGGTAAAGAATATGGTGAAGCAGAATCAGAACCTCCATGAGACCTTCCCAGCTGATTGCACAGTCATGGAACAAATAGGGTAACTTACAAGATAGAGGCACTTCAGCAGAGGCTGAAAGGCTCATGGATGCTATTGACAGTGTTTTCAAAAAAAAATTTAATATATTTTCTTCAAAATCTCATGAAAAATCCCAAAATATGATACATGAAAATAACACTTCTCCAGTTGAAGTAGACGATAAAGGACCTAGAACTTCATTAATTCTCCTTGTTTGAACCCCCCACACTCTCAGTGAACTCCACAGAGCTCCAAGGAGCACTTTTTAAAAACCTCTGCTATAAAAATCAGTCCTAAACTGTGTGGGAGATCACTCTAATTCAGCAATTTTCAAATATATCTTCACTGGGAAATGCGTGACAAGTGATAATTAACATAAAACTTGCATGTCCAAATTCAAATAGCCCCAAAAATTCTGTGGGGAAGTCAAACACCACAAAAATTCCCAGGCTCCTCAAGGGAGCTAACTATAATTTGGCCCACCTCACCCACTCAAGAAACCTCCCAGAATACAAGAGAATTAGAAACATATTATTACTGAGGCGGCCTTGATCTACTCTAATTTGTAAAAGTAATATATTTTTTTAATATTCACAACTTTGAGCACTTTGTCAATCACGATGAATTATTTGGGTCACACCTCATCACTGACCATAATACATTGGGTGTTGTAACCTTGAGCTTCAGAGCCTGGATGACTGGATGAAGTGGCAGCCACAGTCAAACCAAAGCACCAGAGCTGATTCTATCTGCTAGCTAAGATTGAAATAAGGTAAATGTTTGCATTAAATTATACAACCACTTAAAAATATCCAAATGCTTAGGACTTTATATATAAAAGCAAACAGTGGTCAATTGCTCTGTTCTGCCAGAGGTCTAGGCATCATATAAAAATTAGTCTAACGAAAGTACTGCTCCTGCTCTTTTGAAATTCTTTCAAAGTACTCAATATCATGGATAGCAGTTTAGATCTATCTATGCAGTAGAATTTAAAACAATTGTGTATCTTTTAAATAAATAACATCTTTGAGTACTTATGACGTGCCAGGCATGGTTCTGAGTGTTTTACTTGCATTAAGTCATTTAAGGTTTCACAAGAAGCCCATGATATGACTGCTATTATCACTTCCTTTTTATAACTGAGGCTTAGAGGAACTAAGTAGCTTATTGAGTTCTATGCAATTGCTAAGTTATGGAGCTTGGATTTGAACCCACGCAAATCTGACTCACGAGTTCATAAGCTTAACCTTTATACTATGCAAGGAGTCAGAGAAATCCTACTGTCCAGAGGGAAACTAAAGAGGTAACTCACAAAAGACCTGATTCTCAAACTGTTCTATGAGCTTCTCATCTGCGCTCTATGTTGTCAGTGAGGAACAAAAGGAAAGATAGAGAAATGAAGAATGGAGTTGAGGAGTTGGAGCGAAGGGTTCAGTTAAGCAACTTTTCCTGCAAAAGGCAAAAAAATGTGAAGAATTTCAATCAGTTCACCCAAAGGTCAAAAGAGGGTTTTGTTTCTTTTCTTTTGAGAAAATAAAGATGAAATGTCTTGGCTGCCCCCAAGGCTAAAGAATAATTAGAAACACCCCGCCCCAGCTAACTGCTAAGTCCAGAGAGGCGCTGGCTCTCTGCTGTACTCAACCCAGTACTGGGGAGCGTCTTGGAGGGTCAGCCCTGAGCAGGACACACACAAGACCTGTGGCTCACCAGCAGGGACAGCTGTCAGCTTGCTGACATCACTGGCAAAATATCTAGAAAGTTCTTTAGAAATACAAAGCTTCCAGCCATCTAGAGTTTGATTCTCATACCCAGCCTGTGTACCTGTGTAACGCTGATTATTATCTCTTTTACAGATAAGGAAATTGAGATGCAGAGAAGCTAAGTGCCTTACTCAGAGTTTCTCCAATGGTTAAGGGCAAAGTTGAGACTCAGGTCTTCTGACATCAAAGCTGCGCCTTCTTCTCATGTCCCCTGGTGCAAGTGTTACTCATTCTCTGGATGCTATAGAGACTGAGGGTTGGGGTGCATGCTATGACCCACATTTACATTTTGGCTCCAACATTCACATTTACTGGTTGACCCTTGGCAAGTTACTTAACCTCTCTAAGCCTCTGTTTTCCAAGCTGTAAGATGGGAATCATCATAGTACATGCCTCATAGGGTTTTGGGGTGATGGACTAAAACTGAATGACTTAATGTATATACAAAGTAAAGTGGCTAGTAATAGTAGGTATTCATCAGATGTTACTTTTTATTATTAATCATTCACACATTTAATAAACATTGATCAGTTATTTTATAACAAATCAATGTGCTTAGGCCTGATAACATGTGACAAGTCAGGCATGACATGTGACAAACTCTGTCCTGAGGTGACTCACAGTCCTTGGGAGACCAGCACAAAGAGAGATTTTTAAGACAAAGGGCAAGTATTATGATATTGGCAAATTATGATATAGGATATAATACAAACACGTAAAATGGCTTTTTTATCAAGAGCAGCCAAAGCAAGTTGTACAAAGAGAGGTTGTAAAACAAAATCTTTTAATGCTAAGATGCTACAAATTAAAACATAGTTCCAAGTTAAATATCAATGTCACCATACTATAAAAAGTTTTTCAGAAGACCCTGAGTTTAAATCCCAACTCCATAACCTACCAACTATGTGATTTTAAACAAATAATTTAACTTTTCTAGCACTCCATTTACTCATTTCTAAAACTGAGACATAATAGTAACATGCATCATGTGGTTGTTATGTAGATAAAACGATGTATGTTCTTTATAAATTTTAAAATGTTGTTATGATTATTACCAACTTTGGGGGAGGGAGGAGGATAAAGTAGAGGAAAAGGAGGAGGAAAGAAGAGGAGAAACGCTCAGGCACATGCCGAGGTGCTTGGGCAGCCACGAAGAGCAGAGGTCCTGTCACACTCCCATGTTCTCAGGCACGCACAAGGATGACGTTTCTAGTTAAATACGGCAGACAGAAATTTAAATCTGCATGAACACTCCTTCCCATGTGATCAGCTTCCTTCTTATTCTCAGGCCCCATGCACCCTTATGAGATCTGAACATCTTTACTTGGGGAAACCGCATGTCTGCCTGTGAGTATTTGCAACTGCCTCCTGCCACCTGCCTCCACCTTGGAGCCCTTTAGTCCCCTGGGGCTCGCTCCCAGTTGCAGAGAATGCTGCTACTAGACCTGGGTACATGGGTGGGCAACTCATCTCACGCCATCTGCAGAAATGTTTCTCTTCACCACAATTCCTCCAGAGGCCCAGATAAGCAACATTGAATTAGCCCATGAGAGGGGAGTCTGAGCCTCCCAAGTGAACAAAGAGAGTAAATGACATTTGCAGGGGCACAGTCTGGGAAAAATCACAGTGTCATAAAAGGGCCTGGGGGGTTGATGGAATCAAGAGTGTACCAAGGAGATGGAGGGGGTGGGAACTGAAGGGCCACCTGAGTTAGACTAGTGTTCAGACCTGAGTGTGGAGAGTGTAGGAGACCCATGGGGCACAGAGAGGAGATGGAACATGATCTCTCTGAAGAGGTCAATCCAGCCAAAGAGTCAGAGAATAGACTAGGAGCTGGGGGGACTAGTGGCAGAGAGGCCAGTGACCTAAAATGCTGATAATGAGGACATGGATTCTGTTCCAGTGTCCCTGGGAAGAAAGGGAAAGGACTCAAGAGCTATTGAAAAGGAAAAGCCAACAAGATGTGAAGACTTGGTTGGATATAGGGGAGTAAAGCAAACAGTGAAACCAATGATAATTCTACTTCGGGTGTCTGGATTAATGAACTATGGCTTTGTCAAACTGATAGTTCCGGTAAAAAGAATATCTCTTTACATTGAAAATGAGGCTTATTTTTATTTATATAAATCTCATTTGATTCTCCCATGAGTTTGGTCTAGCTCATGGGTTAGATCATGGTTCTTCTTCATGAATGATGGTGAGGCTCAGAGAGACAAATGATCACCTCAATCCATGTAGACATCTAGAAGATGAGAGTTAGCATTACCCCCACTAGCCCAGGGTTGACAAATAGGTCTCAAGTTGTCTACCAACTCTGATGAATTAGTAATAACTAGTTGAAGCACTAAGTTGAGATTCTGAGATTGAATCTGGCCTTGGAAAGCTACTGTGACAAACTGGCGATGTTTGCCATGATAGCAGGAGTCAGGAGGGTGCCAGTCTATCAGATTTTTGCCAGTCTTACACCAGATGATGCTGACTCATGAGAAATGAATGGAACAAGACAACAGATTTGATCAGATTCCACAAATAGCTCCTACAAAAATCTGTTAATGGACACAGATCAAACTGTACCATCTGAAAAAACTGATACCAGCAAGATCACCAGGTGACCAAAACATGCCTAAGTCCCTCCCAATCTTCTTCCTCATTTCATTACTTCCAAATTGGAGGCTCTGTTTTCCAAATGACAAGAGTCTCGTTTCAGTCTTTTAATTACCAAAGGGTACCCCATCCCTCCCCACTGTAAAGCTTCTGAATTTTCAGCAATACAACATTTCATGTCCTATCAGGAAGAAGAAAGAATACAGACTGGAATTGAGAACCTCTGTTCGTTATCTGTAAAATAGGGATAATACTCCAATCCCAAAGTTAAAAGGATTAAATAATGTACAGATGCATGGCATGTAGTAATCATTCTACAAATGCTTTAAAATTCTTATCTACACAATAAACTGATAAGATGAATGGAGGCAAAATGATGGTCAGACAGGGTTTCAGTAACCTTAAAGTCCTGTCTCCACTCAGAGTTAGTCCTCCTGCCTCAAGTGACAAATGTTTCCACAATCTGATGTCTGTACCATTTACTTCAGACAAAATCAGTCCAGGTTATTTTCACTGGTGCTTAATGTTCAAAGACAAAGATCAAAATAAATATTGTTCTTAAGTCCAAGGACCATACCCTAAGGCAACTCAATCAACTCAACAAAATCAGCGATATAAATTTCTTCTTATCTAACAGCATTTCATGAGTCTATGAATTGATGAAATTTTTTTTTCTCAAAGAAGCAAAAAATTCTCTTGAGCAACATGTAGAAGTAAGTAGGTGACTGAGCTTAACAGTTAAGAAATGCCCATCTGTAGATGAGTGGATCAAAAAACTGTGGTACATTTACACAATGGAATACTATGTAGCAGAAAGAAAGAACTCCTGTCATTTGCAACAACATGGATGGAACTGGAGAGAATTATGCTTAGTGAAATAAGCCAGGCAAAGAAAGAAAAATACCATATGAGATCACTTAATACAGGAAACTAAAGAACAACACAAACAAAAGAACTAAATAGGACAAAGAGCAGAATAGCAGTCAATAGAGGGGAGGGGAGAGGGAGAGAAGGAGGATAAGTAAGGGAAGGGTTTAGTCAAAGAACGTGTATAAATGACTCATGGACATGGACAATGGGGAGGGATATGATTGTGGGAGAAGGAGTGGGCTGGGTGGGGGGGAGCAATGAGGAAAAAATGGGACAACTGTAACTGAAAAACCAATAAATAAATAAATAAATAAAAGAGTGTAAGCTTTGTAATCTAACAGACATGCATTTGAATTCCAGCTTTTTCATTTACTTGCTATGTGGAAAGTTACTCAATTACAGTCTCAGTTTTCTCATCTGTAAAATAGATATTATCTTTTTCAGAGTGTTTGATCAAACTAAAATGAAGTAATATATGTAAAGCACATAATAAGGGCTACAAATTGCAGTTATTATTATGCAGATGGATTAAAGCAATATTTCAAAAATGATGAAGTTTACCAATACATTGATTAGCATCAATTGACATGGCTATTCCTCCCCAACACAGTTATGTGATTATAATATTCTCTGTCTTTTCAGAACAGAAAGTGTAAACTACAGATTTTTTAGGAAGAAAAACTTCCATCTAATCAACCTATATATCTGATTATGTATATAATACATCAAATTGATGAGCAGAAATTTGGACTGAGTTGGTCCAAACATCTTTGTATTGATCAAGAGGTACTTCATAAGTACAGCTTAAATTATTTTATAGGGTCATCCCTTTCTGTGTGACACAACAAATTCAAGTTCTCATTTGACACTGAAAAACCCACTCACAGGAGTTAAGAAACTAATGAAACCACTATTTTTCAGACCCTTAGTATGTACTTAGCATAGTTCTATGTATGACATGGATAAGAAACAAAGTATAAAATATGATTTCTATGTAAAACTTATAATCTCCTTGAGGAGACATGATTGGGCAAAGGGATTGCACTCAAAAGCCATAATCAACAGAACATAACTAAGGGCCAGCAGCCAGAGTTCACCCACAACCAGGCCATAAGAGAGCACTGGGCTAGTATCTGGAAAAAATAAATTTGCCAGTCATTACCAGAAATGCCCAGTTAGGTAAGGAGTCCTTTCTACAAGAAGCAATTTTCTAACAGCCTCAGGCAATTGACCATAACTGAAGAGAACATTACCAGTGACCTCTGAGCTATTGATCTTTCTAGCACCATTTTTACATATTTTCCCATATAGAGTCCCAATATTAAAATTTTCAGAAATCCTCTCTCTGCCATTATTATAATTACCACACACACACACACACACACACACACACACACACACACAAATTACAGGTCTGAAGTTCTCCTTAATTAATGTGACACTTTACTGCTCAGCATACAATAGGTGGGGCTCTTTTTACAACTTGGATGAACTTCTTGAGAACCTATCACTACATTCTAAACAGGAAGCCTTTCCCCCCTACCCCACAATCCTTTTGGCCATCAAAAAATCCATTAGACAGACTTCTCCCTCAGAACAAAAGGGCTACCAGGATGTTTCCCAGGCTCTTTTCTATGGGTTTGAAATTATAGACAGCAGTGCCAAAGGTAAGGCATTTCTAGCAGTTTTTTTCTCTTCCTTTTCTTTTCTTTTCTTTTTTTTTTTTTTTCAGTTCTGGGTGTTATTTTTTCTCTGTGCTCTTTCCCTCTTGTGGTATATATTTGTGGCCTACAGCAATCACTTTAGACTTTTTAGACACGTCTGGATAGAGATAGATGACACAAGTGATCTACTTATCTTCCTTTCCCATCACCAATAAAAGTGACAGCCCGCCTAATTAGGCTTAATAAAGCAGCTGCAGAAAGAGTGGCGCAGCAGCGATCTAAAGAGAGGCGGCACTGACCCAGAGATACAGGTGCTGCCTTAAGGCATTGCTGCTATTACTTTATCTCCCATACATTACAGTGCGGCTCATGCCATATTCAAATGCAAGTAGCATGTTTTCCTCCTCAATTCTTAGATCAAGAACAAAAAAAAAAAAAATCCCATCTAATCAAAAAAGGGACTGACAATTTTTCAGCCCCACATTCAAAGCAAAGAGTCATTCAGAACAGTGCACTCCATATTCTATTTTATAATATCACTTTAAGCTATTGCTTTGAATCTCAGACATTTCTTTGTTAAGAAGGAAAATCAAAAATTCATCAGAAGAACTTCTTCCTCCCCCCACCTCTTTTTTTTCTTCCAGGCTAGCATGGGGTTTGGAGATGGAACCAACATTTGTAGAAGTTAGGGGTCCTTAAGCAATTATTGGCGATGAGAGTTTGACACACTTGAGAGTTGTAAACAACTGACTTTAAACAAAGTAGAGAGAGAAACACAGGCCTGCAAATTAATAATGTTGTATATTTTTTAAACAAGGGGGAAAATCTGAACTTTGCATGAAACAGCATCTTAAGTACATCTTTACAAAAATTATCAGATTGTCAAAGGGCACCAAAGCAATTGAATCTGCAACTATTCATAGTATTTCCACATATACTAAATGCAAATTTATCTTACTTTATTCACCAGTTCTATGGCAATTATTTAAAGCTATTAGAAAGGGGAAAATGTCCTTGATCTGATGTGCCACTGCCTGTTGCATGACATTTATTATAAGAAACATACAACCTACCTCATGAAACTTGAGTACTGACAGAGGCTCTTTCAATGACTGTCTAACAGGTATCCAGCCATCAGGTGGAGACCAGTGGAGGCAGACATTGGGGCACCTTGGAATTTTTGCTGACCTATCCCTGGGCCTGGTGCTGGTAAAATTCAGCCTTAGTGTGCAGCTCAGCTCTTTCCACATGCACGCAGGCCCAGCAGAAGCAGCCACAAACTGTGGATGATTTTGTAACTCCAAACAGGTTGCCCAGGGCCAGTCACAGATAGTATCTAAATAGGGCTGGTGCAGGCCAGTGTGGGTCAGTTGGTTGGGCATTGCCCGACAAACAGAAAGGTCTCCAGTTTGATTCCTGGTCAGGGCACATACCTGGGTTGCAAGTTTTGTCCCTGGTTGGGGGCCTGTGAGAGGCAACCAATCGATGTCTCTCTCTCACATAGATCTTTTTCTCCCTTTTTCTCCCTCCTTTCCTCTCTCTCTAAAAATAAATAAATACAATCTTAAATTGGCCTGCACCAGAGTGGCTCCCAAGAGGCCCCAGAACCAACACACCAAGTGGCCAGCTTCATACAACATCACAGCAGAATCCAATTAACTTCACAAGTGACATAGCCAAAGAGAGATCTCAGCAGACACCAGACTCTGCTGAGGCGAATTCCACTTTATTTGGTCAGCACCCACACAGTAGCTGGTACACTGTGGCTGGGTTCAATTCTCCCAGCCTGACAGCCTAAGGGTCGAACCCATACATGAGCAAGCCAATTTCAATCAAAACTCAATTACAAAAGTAGGGCCCACATTATCCACACAAGGAACATTCCTGGAGCACCCAGCTCAGGTAATCAAGAAGACTATGCCACTGAGTCCCATAGGACACTTAATACATAAGGTCACTCTATCAAGACTGGGAGTCATAGCAAATCTACATAGTATATAAAAACAAACACAAAATGCATCTAAAATGGGTAGGCAAAGTAACATACCCCAAATTAAATAACAGGAGAAATCTCCAGGAAAAAAGCTAAATGAAATGGAGACAAGCAATTGATCAGATACAGAGTTTTAAAAAATGGGGTAATAAGGATGATTGAGGAACTTAGTAAGAACTATAACTGCATGAAAAAGGACATAGAAACCATAAAAAGAATCAGTCAAAAATGAAGAAGACTATAATATCTGAAATGAAGAATGCACTACAAGGAATAAACAGTAGGATAAATGAAGGATAAAATCGAATCAGTGATTTGGAAGACAAGGTAGTAGAAAACACTCAAACAGAGCAATAAAAAGAAAAAAGAATTTCTTAAAATGTAAATATTTAAAGGGACCTTTGGAACAACATGAAATTTAAAAACATTAGTATCACAGGGGTACAAGAAGGAGGAGAGAGAGAGCAAGGGACCGAGAACCTGTTTGAAGAAATAATGATGGAAGACTTCCCTAACCTGGTTAAGGAAAAAACACACAAGTTCAGGAAGCTGAGAGAGTCCCAAACAAGATGAACCCAGAGAGGCCCACACCAAGACACATTATAATTAAAATGGAAAGTTAAACACAAGGAGAGAATATTAAAAGCAGCAAAAGAAAGGCAGTTATCTACAAGAGAGCTTCCATAAGACTGTTAGCTGATTTCTCAGCAGAAACATTTTAGGCCAGAAGAGATTGGCATGAAATATTCAAAGTAACAAGGACCTACAACCAAGACTACTTTACCTAGCAAGGACTTCACTTAAAATTCATGGAAAATAAAGAGTTTCTCAGACGAGGAAAAGCTAAAGGAGTTTGTTATCACCAAACCAGTATTACAAGAAATGTTAAAGGATCTTTTTTAAGAAAAAGAAGAAAAACAGAAGAACATAGTTAAAAGAATAAAATGGCAATAAATATGTATATATCAATAATCACTTTAAATTTAAATGGCTTAAATGGTCCAATCAAAAGACATAGGGTAGCTGAATGAATAAGGAAACAAGACCCATATATAAGTCGTCTACAGAAACCCACCTCAAAACAAGAGACACACACAGACTAAAAGTAAAAAGATAGAAAGAGGTATTTTATGCAAATGAAAAGGGAAAATAAGCTTGGTAGCAATACTTATATCTGAGAATATAGACTACTTTAAAACAAAGGCTATAGTAAAAGATAGTAAAAGAAAAAGAGTCACAGTACATAATGATAAAGGGAGCAATCCAGCAAGAGAATATAACTGCTAAACATTTATGCACCCAACACAGAATCACCTAAATAAATAAAACAAATCTTGATGGACATTAAAGGAGAGACTGACAGTAATACAGTCATAATAGGAGATTTTAGCACCACATTGACATCAATGTATAGACCTTCCAGACAGAAAATCAACAAAAAATTAGTGGCCTTAAGTGACACACTACATCAGATGGATTTAGTTGATATCTTCAGAGCATTTCATCCCAAAGCAGCAAAAAACACATTATTTTCAAGTGTACATGAAACATTTTCTAGACTAGGCATGTTAGGACACAAAGCAAGTTTTAATAAATTTAAGAAAACTAAAATCATATCAAGCATCTTCTCTGATTATAATGGTATGAAACTAGAAATCAGTCACAAGAAAAATAACTAAAAATCACACAGGAGACTTCCAGACAAGATGGAGGCCTAGACTGACATGCTCTGTCTCCCTCCACGACTAAGAAGGAACACAACTACTACAAAACCAGAAATAACCAGAAGTTCCAGAAAATAAATGGAAGTCCAACGTATGAAGTTATAAAGAAGTGATGCTTGTCTGGATAGGTAGGAGGGGCGAAGCTGTGTGGAGAGGTCAGGCTGTGCTGACAGCAGCAGGATGGCAGTAAGCACAGACACCTGTATTTAAGGGGAGGTGAGAAGCACCTGGGGAGCACCCCCAGTGGCAGACCAGACCCGTCAGCTTGCGACTCCAACGCTGGGGAAGGCAGACCCCCATTGCCTTGGACTGTGAGGCCCAGAGGGGGTGGGGACAGAGGAGAAGGCTCCTGGTCTCTCAGCAGAGAGTGGATGGCAGGAATCCATCTTGGACCCCCACCCCCACACAAAATGCCACAGTGTGGTGAGAAGGGTCACCTGGTTGTGATGAGTGCACAAGGCTCTGCCCCCTATAACATAGGAGGTGTGACAGTCCCACCCAGGAAGCAAAGGTAAACACAAAACTCTCAGGATGGCACAGATCATGATAGAGATCCCAGTGATGCAGCTGACCAGACAGCAAATATCTAATCTAATGAAGCAGCAGATAGGAAATCTTTCTGAGGCACAGTTCAGAGCTTTGGTTATAAGAATGCTTACAGACTTAACAGCAGATCTTAAACAAGACAGGGAAGGAATTAAGGTTAGTCCTGCTGAAATGAATGAAAACACATATGAAACTAGTGGTGAGGGCAAGAAAACCAGGGATCAAATCAACAAATCAGAACATAGGAAAGGAACAAACAGTCAACCAGTGCAGAAAGAGGAAATGAAAAGTGAGGAAAACTGAGGAGAAGCTAGAAACCTATGGGAAAGCAATAAGCGGGCCAACATTTGAATCATAGGGTTGCCAGAAGGTGAAGAAGAACAACTAGAAATGGAAAAATTCTGTGAAAAAATAATGAAGCAGAACTTCCCTAACTTGGGGAAGGAAATAGACTTACAGGTCCAGGAAGCACAGAGAGGTCCAAAAAAACTGGACCCAAGGAGAACCACATCAAGACACATTAGAATCAAAATGTCAAAAATTAAGGATAAAGAGAGAATCTTAAAAGCAACAAGACAGAAGAGAACTACCTACAATGGGGTCCCAATAAGACTTTCAGCTGATTTCTCAAAAGAAACTCTGCAGGCAAGAAGGGACTGGCAAGAAATATTCAAAGTAATGGAAAGCAAAAACCTACAACCATGATTACTCTATCCAGTGAAGCTGTCATTCAGGATAGAAGGGCAGAGAAAGTGCTCCCAGGACAAAGTAAAACTGAAGGAGTTCATCAGATCCAAACCACTGTTATATGAAATGTTAAAGGGACTTGTTTAGGAGAAAGAGGATCAAAACTATGAACATTAAAATGAAAACTGTATCACAACAACCAACAACAGAAGCTATGGAATTGAAACAAAGGCAGACTAAGTAGGCAACGAGAGTGGGAAAAGAATTATAGGTATGGGGGACATACTGGGGGGAGGTCAGCGGGGAGGGGGAAGAGGGGAAGGGAGGGAGATGATACAGTAATTAAGAAGCATAGTAGGAGGGAGTGGAGTAGACAAGAAGATGTTGAGAAGAACTATATGCACAACCAATGGGCATGGACTAAGGGGGGGAGGACAAGTGGAGGAAGGAGGGTCACTGGGTGGAGGGGAACAAAGGGAAAAGAAATTGGGACAACTGTAACAGCATAATCAATAAAGCATATTTAAAAAAGAAAAAGAAAAAAGAAAAACACACAAAGACATGAAGGCTAAATAACATGTTACTAAACAATGAATAGGTTAACAATGAGATCAAGGAAGATATCAAAAGATACCTTGAAACAAATGAAAATGAGAGCACAACAACCAAAAATCTATGGGACACAGGGAAAGCAGTCCTAAGAGGGAAATTCACAGCATTACAGGCCTATCTCAAGGAACAAGAAAAATCTCAAACAATCTAACTTTATACTTAAAGAAACTACAAAAAGAACAACACACAAAGACCAAAGTGAGTAAAAGAAAAAAAAAAAAAAAAAAGACCAAAGCTAAAGTAAACATAATAGAGCCTAAAAAGAAAAAGAAAAGAAAAAAGAAAAAAAAAAAAAAGATCAATGGAATCAGGAGCTGGTTTTTTGAAAAAATAAACAAGATTGACAAGCCTTTAACCAGACTCATCAAGAAAGAAGAGACAACCCAAATACATAAAATCAAAAATGAAATTGAGAAGTAACAATGACAACAAAGAAATGCAAAGGAGTGTAAGAAAATATTACGAACAACTGTATACCAATGAATTGGACAGTCTAGACAAAACATATAAATTCTTAGAAACATAGTCCTCCAAAACTGAATTAGAAAGAATCTAAGACTCTGAATAGACAGATTACAACTAATGAAATTGAAACAGTAATTAAAAAAAAAAAAATTTCCAACAAACAAAAGTCCTGGACCACATGGCTTCACAGGGGAATTTAACCAAACATTCAAAGAATAACTAACACCTATTCTTCTCAAACTATTCCAAAAGATTCAAGAGGAGAAAAGATACCCAAGCCCATTTTACAAGGCCCACATTATCCTAATTCAAAAACCAGATAAAGACACTATAAAGAAAGAAAATTATAGACCAATATCCATGATGAACATAGATGTTCAAATTCTCAACACAATATTAGTAAACTGAATCTAGCAATACATTAAAAATATCATACCCCATGATCAAGTGGGATATATTCTAGGGATTCAAGGTTAGTGCAATATCTGAAAATAAATAAATGTGACATAGCACATAAACAGAATGAAAGATAAAAACCATGTGATCATATTGATAGATGCAGAAAAAGCATTTGATAATACCCAGCATGTATTTATGATAAAAACTCTCAGGAAAGTGGAAATAAAGGAAACGTACCTCAATGCAATAAAGGCCATATATGACAAACCCACAGTGAACATCATACTCAATGGGCAAAAACTACAAATGTTTCCCTTAAGGTAGGGAACAAGAGGGGGATGTCTGCTTTCACCACCCTTATTCAAACATAGTACTGGAAGTCCTACCCACAGCAATCAAACAAGGAGAAATAATAAAAGGCATCCAAATTGGAAAGGAAGAAGCAAATCTGTCATTATGTGTAGATGGCATGATACTGTATATAAAGAACCCTAGAGATTTCACCAAAAAAAACAAGAACTGATATGCGAATTCAATAAAGTAGCAAGATACAAAATAAATATTCAGAAATCCATTGTATTTTTACACACCAATAATGAACTATTAGAAAGGGAAATTAAGAAAACAATCCCACTTACAATTGTGTCAAAAAATAAAATACCTCAGAATAATTAAACCAAAAATATAAAAGACCTATACTCACAAAATTATAAGACACTAAAGAAAATATACTGCATGGCTAAAGAAACCATCATCAAAATGAAAAGGGAACAGACAGTATGGGACATATTTGCCAATGATGCATCGACAAGGGTTTGATTTTCAAAATATATTAAGAACTCATACAACTCAACATCAGGAAAACAAACCACCCAGTTAAAAATTGGGCTAGGACCCTGAATAGACACTTCTCCAAGGAGGACATACAGATGACCCACAGACATATGAAAAGATGCTCAACATCACTAGCCATGAGAGAGGTGCAAATTAAAACCACAATGAGATATCACCTCACACCTATGTGAATGACCATTGTTAATAAATCAACAAACAACAAGTGCTGGCAAGGATGTGGAGAAAAGGGAACCCTCGTGCACTGTGGAAAACAGTATGGAATGTCCTCAAAAAACTAAAAATGTAACTGTCATTTGACCCAGCAATTCCACTGCTGGGATTATACCCAAAGAATCCTGAAACACCAATTCAGAAGAACCTATGCACCCCTATGTTCATAGCAGCATTTTTTACAATAGCCAAGTGCTGGAAACAGCCTAAGTGCCCACCAGTAAATGAGTGGATAAAAAACTATGGTACATTTACGCAACGGAATATTATGCAGCAGAAAGAAAAAAGGAACTCTTACCATTTGTGACAGCATGGATGGACCTGGAGAGTATTATGCTAAGTGAAATAAGTCAGGTGGCAAAAGACAAATACCGTATGATCTCACCTATAAGAGGAACTTAATAAACAAGACAAACAAATGAGAAAAATAGAACCATAAGCATGGAAACAAGGAGCAGACTGACAGTGACCAGAAGGGAGAGGGGAGGGGGATAACAGAGGAAAGAAGGGGAAAGGTCTACTCAAGGAGCATGTATGAATGATCCATGGACATGGACAAAAGGGTGGGGATTGGCTCTGGGAGGGGGGGCGGGGCAGGGGAGAGCAACGGGAGAAAATTGGGACAACTGTAAAAGAATTTAAAAAGGCCAAAAAAAAAAAAAAAAGAAAAAAAAAAAAAGACTGGTACATTTACACAACGGAATACTATGCAGTAGAAAGAAAGGAGTTCCTACCTTTCACAACAGCATGGATAGAACTAGGGAATATTATGCTAAGAGAAATAAGCCAGTCAGTGAAAGACAAATACCATATTATTTCACCTATAAGAGGAATTTAATGAACACAATAAACTAACAAAATAGAACCATAGGCATGGAAACATGGAACAGACTGAGGGGAGGGTGATAATGGTGGAAAGAAGGGGAAAGGACTAGTCAAAGAACATGTATGAATGACCCATGGACATGGACAACAGGGTGGGGATTGACTGTGGGAGGTGGGGGGTGCGCTGGGTGGAGGAGGGCAAAGGGGGAAAAATTGGGACAACTGTAATAGAATAACAATAAAACAAAGTATTTCAAAAAAAGAAATTGAAGAAGATGCAAACAAGTGGAAGCATATACCATGTTCATCATTAAAATTCCCATACTACCCAAAGCAATCTATAGAGTCAATGCAATTCCTATCAAGATACAAATGGTGTATTTCACAGAGATCAAACAAATATTCCAAAAATTTATATAAAACCACAAAATATTCAGAATAGCCACAGCAGTCTTGAGAAAGAAGAACAACATTGGAGAAATCATGCTTCTTGATGTCAAACTATACTACAAGACCACATGAATCAAAACAGCATGGTGCTGGCATAAAAACAGGCATATAGATCAATGGAGAAGAATAGAGATTCCAGAAATAAGTCCATGCCTTTGTGGTCAATTAATATTTGATAAAGCGTCCTTGCAGACGCCGTCGCCACCCCGGATATTCCCGCATCCAGCCATGGTCAACCCCACTGTGTTCTTCGACATTGCTGCCGATGGCGAGCCCTTGGGCCGCTTCTCCTTCAAGCTGTTTGCAGACAAAGTCCCAAAGACAGCAGAAAACTTTCATGTTCTGAGCACCGGGGAGAAAGGATTTGGTTATAAAGGTTCCTGCTTTCACAGAATTATTCCGGGATTTATGTGCCAGGGTGGGGACTTCACACGCCACAATGGCACTGGCGGCAAGTCCATCTACAGGGAGAAATCCGATGATGAGAATTTCATCCTGAAGCACACAGGTCCTGGCATCTTGTCCATGGCGAATGCTGGACCCAACACAAACGGTTCCCAGTTCTTCATCTTCACGGCCAAGACCGAGTGGCTGGATGGCAAGCATGTGGTCTTCGGCCAGGTGAAAGATGGCACGGGTGTTGTGACAGCCATGGAGCGCTATGGGTCCAGGAATGGCAAGACCAGCAAGAAGATCACCATTACTGACTGTGGACAACTCTAGTACATTTGACGTGGGTTTTATCTTAACCACCAGACCATTCCTTCTGTAGCTCAGGAGAGCACCCCTTCACCCCTCTCTGCTTGGAAATGTTCTGTAATCTTCATGCTCTCGCTGCAGCTCATTGGGTTCCATATTTTCCTTACCCCTTCCAAGTCTAGCTGATTGCAGAGTTAAGTTTATGATTATGAAATAAAAACTAAACAACAACAACAACAAAAATTTGATAAAGCAAGAACATACAATGGGGGTAAAGGTAGTCTATTCAATAAATGGTGCTGAGAAAATTGGACAAATGAGTGGGAAAAAATGAAACTAGATCACTTCATACACCATACACATGAATAAACTCAGAATTGATTAAAGACTTAAATGTTAGACTTGAAACCATAAAAATCCTAGAAGAAAACATAGACAGTAAAATCTTGGACATTTCTTGTAGCAATATTTTTCTGATATATATGTTCTGGCAAACAAAACAAAAGCAAGAAATAAAATAATGGGACTAAATCAAACTAAAAAGTTTTTGCACAGCAATGGAAACTATTAACAAAATGAAAAGACAACTCATTGAATGGGAGAACATATTTTTTTAATCCTCACTCGAGGATACAATTTTATTGATTTTAGGGAGAGAGAGAGAGAAAGAGAGAGACAGAGAAATTGATGTGAGAGAGAAACATTGATTGGTTGCCTCCCTTCCTGTATATGCCCCAACGAAGGATTGAACCCACAACTTAGGTATGTGCCCTGACTGGAAATTGAACCTGCAACCTTTTGGTATATGGGACAATGCTCCAACCAACTGAGCCACCAGCCAGGGCTACAGTAAGATTTTTAAACTCACATATCACACGAGTCTAATACATTCATTGTTGTGTTTAGTCTGATGATCTTAGACAGAAGCAAGTTGAGAACTGCATTAGTGTTTTGTTCATTTCAAAATGTGGGGACATGTTTTGAGTTTTGAAAATTCCTATGTAATAACACTGAGGAAGAATTCTTCTGGCCACTCAGAGGCTTACTTGCAAATGAGTGGGTATCCTCCTATACCATTAGCTACCAGAGCAATGGCCTACTCCATGACAAGGTTAAGTATAACCTTGTTGCAGCACTAAGAATAGTAAGTGGTACTGCTTTTCTTTTCTCCATCACTAGTTGGAATCTACTGTAAATGGCAGCTGGCTTTTACATTTCCCACCGTTGGCTTTTTGCTCCCTCTTTTGAATATACATCTTTAACTAATCAGCAAATACATGCAAAGAAATATCCTTCCTACCAAACATGTGTGGTCATTGTTGGCTCAGCATTACTCTCTCAGAATCAACTGATAATAAACAGAATTAAAGCCTTTAACCCTTAATGAAAATAAATAGTGTGTTCTCTTCCCTGATAGGCCCATTCCTCTCCTTCCAAGGAAGGTGCACATACCCCCACACATAGAAGTGACATTTTATCATCATTCTTTTAAAGAGAAATAATGACAGCTAAGACAAGAAAATGAAAACGAAGCAATCTTACCTGTAAAGAAGCACAGGAACTCGATGGCAGCACCGAGTCTTCCCATTTTGAAGACCATGTGCTCAGGCATCCCAAGTTTCAAAACTGTTTTTGTGAGCAACATGGAAACAGGCAGTCCTGGGATTTAATTCACTGAGTGACTTTACATTGAGAACATCTTCCACATCACAAAGAGCAGGTTTCACCCAGCCTATCGTGCCTATCACTGACATCACTTCTTGCCAGAGGGAAAAAAATTGCTCTTTAAATATTGACTTTCTCAGTCACTGCCAAGGCCAACCAGTCAGCCGTGAACCACATTTGTAGCTGCCATCTTATACAGATCGCGAACTCTGCTGCTTGCCAAGAAGCATCTCCAGGGCAATAGCAAAGCTACAGCAACTATCCAGAGCTGAGATTCTAGGCATCTGAGCCAAGAGTGCAGGGAATAATTGCCTTCCTTAAGTTAGGAATCACCACTCATCCTCCTAGTGACATGACTCAGTGACACCTTAAATCTCTACATTCTGAGTCCTTACCCTTCACTGCAAGAGTCCCAGGCCAACCTTGCCCTGTGGAACCAATCCTCCCTCCCGCCCCCCACATCATCATCATCACTAGCAATTATTTAACAGTTACTATGTGCCAGGCACTGTTCTTAATTATTTTACATCTATTACTGTCTCTTGTACAACTGATAGCAATAGCTACTACTTTTATAGCATGCCTGGCACTGTTTTAAGAGTTTTACAGAAGTAATCCTCACAACATCTCTAGCAGATAGGTACCATTATTATCCTTGTCACATAGATAAGAAAACTTCAGCAGAGTGGTTAGGTAACTCACCCAAAGACACATATAGTAAGTGGAGGAGCTGAACTTCTATACAGGCTGCCTGGCTCTAGAGCCTGCTGTCCACACATACATACCCTGTGATCCCATGGGAAAATGGACCTATTAACAACCAATCATAATTCCAGGTTCCTTTAGAGAGTGACTCAGAAGGGGTTTCTGAGACCTGGTTCCCCTTCTTGGAGAAAAAACTATTGGAATGAATACTGAAAGACCAGGAGGAGTAAGGAAGAAAAGAAAGAACTTTTTTGAAAGGTGGAATAGTGCACAGACTTAGTGATGGGGGTGGAGAATGGTTTTTTGAAAACTCTGGGAAGTTCCATAAAGTTAGAGCAAAGGATGTAGATGAGAAGGATTAAGAGAGAGCAGTAAAGAGTACTGACCGCAGTCCACAGCAGGCCTGCTGTTCATCTAAGCTTAGCCTGATCCTGAGAACAATGGGGGCCTCTAAAGGATATGAAGCCAAAGGACTTAATATCATGTCATACATGCATTTCCTTTTCAGAAATATCCCTTGGTAGCCCCTATGGCAATCACACTAGACAAGAGAGAGAAAAAGCTAGTTTGGAAGCTATAAGGATAATTCAAGTGAGAAATGATGAGGATCTGAACTAATACATCAATACTTATAAGCATAGGAGAAAATATCAAGTCTTAAGTGTTTTGATATTGCTTTAATAAAAGCACACCTGTCTAGACATGGGGTTCCCAAAGTTCTTTTCCCTTAGAGGACTTGACTGTAGTCAACCCATTCTCCATGGACCTCATAGGTATAGTGTCATATTTTGAAATTAAACATAAATGAGCTCACGATTTCACATTTCATTGTACTAGAACTCAACTGCTTAGCTCTCTTCAATACTTAACAAAAGATTTAATTAGTCAAAATACTAATAGCTCATGTCTCTCTAATAAAAAAAATCTTCACCATCATCATCCTATTTTATATGAAGCAACTTTTACCATAGGAATTAAAAATACACCTCTATCATGTCTCATCTAGAGCCATGATTCTTAAGATAATGTCTACAATCTATAACCTTCCAGAAAGCCACAGGCTGGATGACCTCTTACAACATCTGTGCAAATAAGTGATACCACACTTGGGTTATACTAGATACTCTAAGGGTTTATTGAGGAAAAAGTATTAATCAGTGAATGGATGAAACTTATAATAGGACTTCAGCATGAAAAAATCTTATTTAATATTTCACAAACCTATGTAATATCCCATTATATTTTCACAATATATTTGCCATTTTACCTCTTTTCTTTAGCAAGGTCTCTTATTGGATGCCTATAAAAACAGCGGTTTAGGTGATTCAGCTGTTGGTGGCCCATTGACCAAAAAAGTCTGAGAATCACTGCAGAGTGGCTTAAGAGATGTCAAAGAAACCACTCCTCATAAGCTTTATAATCACAAGGAGCTGGATTGGGTGTCATTTGAAACAGGAGATAACTCAAAAATATTCCATCAGTCACTAGGATTAGAATTTTAGAGCTGGAAGAGACTGGTCCAGAAAGGTGAAAGGATTTACCTAAGGTCACACAGCCAATCAATGACAAAATCGAGACTAGGATACATGATTCTTAATTTTTACACCTGTATTTTTTTTCATTATTCCATGCCGACTGTTCACTTTGAGTGGAAATATTACTAAAATCGAACTTGAAACTTGATGGTATACATGCCAAGGACACGCAAATAATGCTTAGATAGTAAACAAGCCTCATAATCCTAGCGTTTAGTCCTAATTTGTCCCTTGCTAGTTGAGTGATCACTTAATTTTTAAATCTCAGCTTTCCTATTCTTTAAAAGCAATAAACTCACCAGCCCTGCTTCTCACTGTCCGTGACGCTGGGTACTTCCTTCTCCACAGTTGCTTCCCCTCTGTTTAGAAATCTGCTCATAGCATCCCTGTCTCAAGACCCTGTCTCCAGCTCAACACACAACCTGGTTTTCCCTCTTTCCTTTTATAACCAGATTGCTAAGAAGAACCTACACTCACAGCCGCCACATGCTCTGGGTCAGAAGTACCCCACAAAGTCCTAGCTGAGAGACCTGGGACAAGTCACGTAACCTCTCCAAACCCTGATTCCTCATATGTAACATGGAGCCATTAATTGTTTCCCTGTCTGAGTTGTTAGGAGGTTTCAGTGAGATAAGTGCAGTAAGGCACATAAGCATTCATTCAATAGTGATTCAGCACCTGTTATGCATCAGGTGGTATCCTCAGCACTAGGGATACAGCTGTAAACCAAAATAAATGTGAGCCCTTATTTGCACAAGGCCTGAGCATTCCACTTCTGAGAGTTTTCTGCCACCTCTTCACCACCCTTTTGTTACAGAATGGGGGTGTCCAGGGGTCCCCAGAGCCTGCAGGATGGGGGATGGGGAAAAGGAAGCAGCTTTCAGGATGCCTTCACATGCCTGTGGCTGGTGGCTGGTGTCTTTGTTACACAAATGGCTTTGATGCTTCCAAGGCCCCAAGAAGATGGGAGGGGTCTTGGACTGTGGGATGATATGGAAAGAGCACACAGAGCCTGTGCAAGGTTCTGTGAATGAACAGAACTGGGTACCATGCCCACTGTGTCACAGGACACAGTCAGGGATTTAAAAATAAGTGGCAGACATTTTAACTGGGTACACCATGCAGCTTGGAAAAGGAAGGTATGCCATGTGGCTTTGAAAAGGAGGGTACACCATGCAGTTTTGAAAAGGGAGAACTCCATGCAGTTGACAAGAAGGCTAGGAATCCACATGGTTCTGGATTAAAATCTGGCAGGCACCATAACACAGACAAGGCCTCCCCAATCAGAATTGAATGACTGGCAGCTACCAGCAAAGCTGAACTCTGTATAGGAAGTAGGAAAATGGTATCTCTAACTTTTCTAAAACTAGCCTGGTTTGGTAAGGGGAGGCAGAAATATGTGTTTGAGGGTGTTTTAAAGAAAATAAGACTTAACAACAGAAATCCGCAAATAATCTAAATCTATATAACTATTAAATAAACAATTCTTTTTCTTTTCACTAAACTCTGGTATTGAGAGTTATAATTCTGGCAGCGGGCAATCGGGCCCCTAACAAAACAGCCTGTGGGTTCGGTTTCAATTGGAGAGCCCAGGGGTTCTGTTACACTTTGGATGCTTACAATAAGGAAACAGAGCGTGCCTCTTTGCCTAAGAACTCGCCGGTGAAACTACTGTGAGAACTGTAAAACACATACATGTGCGCGCGCGCACACAAATGGAAGGGGTTTTTATTAGCACTTCTCAAGCATAAGCAAAGATTTGGCAAACCTATCCCAACACTGCCTTTCCCTCCTTGGGATACTGGAATCTGTAATGAATTGAAATCTTCCTCAGGTATCTGGGTAAGATACCAAACTGCTGCCCCAGTAAATTACTGCATTTTCTATTCAAGTCTCCAGGCCACAGAATTTGCAAACCTATTTAAGGTGAAGGCTCCTTCGGCAGAATTTTCTTAACAATCTCCAGATCTGCCTTCTCACACTGACCCCCTCCCACTCTGTGCTGTTTTTATGCATGTCTCATCATTGCCACGAGCTCCCAGAGGGCAAAGTATGTGCCTGGTTCACCCTGTCACCATCTCCCTCTTTTAAATATGTGCCTTGATACAGGTAGGCCCAACAAAAAGGGTTATTGGGGAATAGCCACAGGATGGAGGCCCTCAATAGGGCAGTGTATTTTGGTGGCTGCCCCATCTGCCACACTCACTACATTTTTCTTTTTAAGCCCACCAGTGTGCTTTATAAGTAAATAGAAAATGCTAACCTTAGCATATTCAAAAGAACGTTTTAGCGTGCAGCAATTAGGTTATCTCTTGGTTATTTATTTCTTCGGCTTGTTATTAGCTCTGTGCAGAATATTATTCTAATTATGTCAGCCCAATCAGCAGTATTGCATGTCCAGGCTCATTTCCATTAGTTTGAGCTTTGTCTTTCACACTGTGATACTAATTCAATGAGACATCAAACATTTAAATCGACCCGGGATGCCGAGGTCAGGCAGTTTTGCCCTTCCACTCTATTAGCACTCGGGTGTAATTGTGTTTGTCACTCCCCACATGACAAATAGTATCAGGGTGACTATTGGAGCACAAATGAGCAATGTGCTAATATATTATTTTGTTCTATAATATCAATATGTGTTTACTCAGTGCTCATGCTAACCAACTTGAAACGGTCACTTTAATATAACCACATAACCTGCTTCTACTCCCAGTGAAGTATTTATTTGGAACATTTGCTAGACTTTTAATAAAATCTGGCCAAAGGGGGGAAAATAAAAATGGTTGCTGGGAAAAGGCACTGTGAGGATCTAAAAATTCAGAGCCTCTAGAAACACCAGTGAGATCCTGGAATCCATAAAAACAAAATGTAGAATGCAACTTTACCTCCTCAGTGTACTTTGCAAAACTCTTTCATTCTGTGGTAAATAGTTTAAAAATCAAGGCACAGCCATGTCTAAACTAATATAAACTTGACCTGGAGTTAGCTGAAGTTGTTTAGCTTCATGACTGTGTTTTTCAGAGTAAGGGAAATGGAGGAAATAGGCAAGCAAAAATAAAAGTTTATAGAAATGTGTTAGCCTGTTTTTGTTTCCATGACTGGGTAGTCACTTGACCATAAATTTTATCCCTGAAACCCCAACAAGCCCCATATTCCCTACTGCCACATGATTTACCCTTATCACTATGAGACTTAAAATTTGAATATTTTGTATAATATAGTGTTACATAGTCTTTTGATTTCGTATTTCACATTATAACATCTGAAAAATAACCAGGGAAGCTGGTTTGGCAAGAAGTTTAAGTCAGTATCATGCACTATTGGCGGCACTGTTGGTGTTAATAGGAATTCTATTTCTGGTTCTCACTGCCTTTTCATAATCACCAAATCCCCACAGGACAGACTTTGCTATTCCCATGGTGTAAATGAAAAACTTAGTCCTGGAGAAGTTGACATCCAAGCTCAAAATCCCACAGCTTGCCAATGACAAAGCCAGAACTGAGTCTGCACTGTAATGACAACCCCACGGTGCCTGCCCACAGCCCAGAGTTTGGGTCACTGCTGCCCTAGTATCACCTCTTATTCAGTCTATGCTTCAATCCTGGCTCCTCGTACATTCCCTATAACCTGTGTTTGCAGGTCTGCCCAGAGTGACTTAACTATTGTTTCCAAATCATAAACTTCTTAAACATCACCACTACACCCAGCTTTGACACTGGTATTGAAGTTATCAGGTACAAAATTTAAAATAACTATGATTATTATGTTTATCCATGATGAATATAGATGCAAAAAATTCTCAACAAAATATTAACAAGCCAAACTCAACAATACATTGAAAGGATCATACATCACATTCAAGTGGAATTTATTCCAGAAATGCAAAGATAGTTCAACATCCACAAATCAATGTTATATACCATATTAATAAAATGAAGGATAAAAATCTTGTGATCCTCTCAATAGGCATTGACAATTTTTTTTTATGTAGAAGACATTTAATGTAACCACTTAAACACACGATTCAGCAAAACCAGAGTCAGTTCAAATTAACTTCATATAACAAAGAAATAAGAAACCTGGAAGGAGCCAGAACTGGAGTCAAAAAGCACGTCCCTGCCCAGAACATAATGGAAGGACACAAACTTGAAGGAGGCCTTTCTTCTCACCCCACTTTCAGGAGCGGTCACACCGCTGGCTCCTGCAACAGCTTAGGCGCCTTCAGCAGGAGGTGGCACAGAGCCGGTCAGAGCCCTCCGAGAGTCAGGGTTCTGCATCCCCACCATCCCCACCCAAGTGGGGCCTGGCCAAAAGGGGCTGGAGCTCAGAACCGACTATGCCAAGGACAGGGCAGGGTCACAGCCCTGGAGAACCAGCTCAACAGGCTGCTTTAGGTGTAGGTGGAACAGGGTTTTCTAGTCCTGTGCACCTCCTACACCCCCAGCTCAGATTGCACAGATGAACCCCAGTGAGGCATTTGACAAAATTAAACACCTTTTCATGACAAAAACTCTCAACAAACTGGGTAGAGAGGAAACATATCTCAACATAATAAAGACCACAGCTAACATTATATTCAATGGTGAAAGCTGAAAACTTCCTCTAATACCAGTAACAATACAAGAATGTCTACTCTCACTTTTACTCATCATAGTATTACTCACCAGAGTGATTAGGCAAGAAAAAGAAATAAAAACCACCCAGATCAGAAAGTAAGAAATAAAACTGCCTCTATTTGCAGATGATCTTACATATAGAAAACCCTAAAGCAACCCTCCAAAAAAAGAAAAAGAAAAAACTCTTAGAATTAGTAAGTGAAATACAGAAAAGTTGCAGGATACAAAATCAATATACAAAAACCAGTTGCATTTCTATACATTAAAAATGAACTATCAGAAAGAGAACTTAGGAAAACAATCCCACTCCCGGCCAAGATGGGGGTGTAGACAGACATGCTGTGTCTCCCTTCACAACTAAGAAGGAGTACAACTACCTTAAAACTAGAAACAACCAAAAGTTCCAGAAAATCAAACTGCCTGGAACTCCAGCAAACAAAGATATAAAGAAGAAATACTCATCCAGACATGAAGGAAGGGCGGAGAGGACACGGTGTGGTGGTGGCAGAAGCAGAGGCAGGGCCAGGTCAGTGGAAAGAGCAGTCACATGTTTCAAAAAATCAGGGGGGAACCTGGGGAGCATTCCCAACTCCTCACCAGACCACGCAGACCAACACCAGGGAAAATCAAGCTTCATTGCTTTTGACTGTGCAAACCAGTGGGGGTTGGGGTGGAGACAGAAACTGCAGGTCTCTCAGCAGAGTCCACTTGTTTTAAGGGCCCCCATAGTCCTAGAACGCCCAAAGACCCACCCACTCTGGGAACAATGGGCAGGGCAACAGCTAGAGAGGCACCAGTCCCGTACAGAAGTGGGAGAAGTGCCTGGAAAAGGGGCAAGTGCTGGGCAAGTGGCATTGTTCCTTTTCAGACTCCTCCCCCACATTTAGCTCCACAATGTGGTGAAACTGGTCGCCCTGTTCTGACGAATTCCTAAGGCTCCGCCCCTTACAATGTAACAGGAGTGACAGCTCTACCTCAGACACAGAGACAAACACACACAGGAGACTTCTGAACAAGATGGAGGCCTAGACTGACACGCTTTGTCTCCCTTAACAACTAAGAAGGAATACAACTACTACAAAATCAGAAATAACCAGAAGTTCCAGAAAATAAATGGAAGTCCAACGTATGAAGTTATAAAGAAGTGGTGCTCATCTAGATTGGTAGGAGGGGTGAAGCCAGGGTGGAGAGGCCAAGCTGTGCTGGCTGCAGCAGCAGCGGTGTTGGCAGTGGGACAGCAGTAAGCACAGACACCTCTATTTAAGGGGAGGTGAGAAGTGCCTGGGGAACAACTCTGGCTGCAGACCAGACCCATCAGCTTGTGATTCCAATGCCTGGGAAGACAGACCCCCTTGTCTTGGACTCTGAGGCCCAGAGAGGGTGGGAACAGCGGAGAGTAGATGGCAGGAATCCATCTTGAACCCCCACCCCCACACAAAATGCCACAGTGTGGTGAGAAGGATCACCTGGTTGTGATGAGTGCATGGGGCTCTGCCCCCTATAGTGTAGGAGGTGTGACAGTCCTGACCAGGAAGCAAAGGTAAACACAAAACAGTCAAGATGGCACAGATCATGATAGAGATCTCAGCGATGCAGATGACCAGACAGCAAATATCTAATCTAATGAAGCAGCAGATAGGAAATCTTTCTGAGGCACAGTTCAGAGCTTTGGTTATATGAATGCTTACAGACCTAACAGCAGATCTTAAATAAGATGGGGGAGGAATGAAGGCTAGTTCTGCTGAAATGAATGAAAACACACATGAAACTAGTGGTGAGGGCAAGAAAACCAGGGATCAAATCAACAAATCAGAACATAGGAAAGGAACAAACAGTCAACCAGTGCAGAAAGAGAAAATGAAAAGTGAGGAAAATGAGGAGAGGCTCAGAAACCTATGGGACAGCTATGAGTGGGCCAACATCTGAATCATAGGGTTGCCAGAAGGTGAAGAAGAACAACTAGAAATGGAAAAATTATGTGAAAAAATTATGAAGCAGAAGTTTCCTAACTTGGGGAGGGAAATAGACTTACAGGTCCAGGAAGCACAGAGAGGTCCAAAAAAACTGGACCCAGGGAGAATCACATCAAGACACATTCGAATCAAACTGTCAAAAATTAAAGATAAAGAGAGAATCTTAAAAGCAACAAGAGATAAGAAGAGAATTACATACAAAGGGGTCCCAATAAGACTTTCAGCTGATTTCTCAAAAGAAACTCTGCAGGCAAGAAGGGACTGGCAAGAAATATTCAAAGGAATGAAAAGCAGAAACCTGCAATCATGCCTACTCTATCCAGCGAAGCTGTCATTCAGAATAGAAGGGCAGAGAAAGTGCTTCCAGGACAAAGTAAAACTGAAGGAGTTCATCAGATCTAAATCATTGTTATATGAAATGTTAAAGGGACTGTTTAGGAGAAAGAGGATCAAAACTATGAACATTAAAATGAAAACTGTATCACAACAACCAACAACAGAAGCTATGGAATTGAAACAAAGGCAAACTAAGAAGGCAAGGAGAGTGGGAAAATAATTATAGGTATGGGAAACATATTGGGGGGAGGTCAACGGGGAGGGGGCGGGGGGAAGGGAGAGAGATGGTACAGGAATTAAGAAGCATAGTAGGAGGGAGTGGAGTAGATAGGAAGATGTTAAGAACTTTATGCACAACTAATGGGCATGGACTAAGGGGGGGCAACTGAACAGAGGAGGGTCACTGGGTGGAGGGGAACAAAGGGAAAAGAAATTGGGACAACAATAACAGCATAATTAGTAAAGCATATTTTGAGAAAAAGAAAACAATCCTATTTATAATTGCATCAAAAAGAACAAAATACCTAGGAATAAATTTAGAGTCAGAGAGCAGATAAGTGACTGCTTGATGCTTAGGGTAGGAGGTGCAGAATTATGGGCTGACTATAATGGGGCACAAAGGCACTGCATGGGATAATGAAAATGCTCTAAACATGGATTGTGGTGATGACTGTATAACTTTAAATTCACTTATATCACTGAATTATACACTTATAGTAGGTATTATAAGTTATACTTCAATAAAGCTGTTAAGAAATATTTGAAGAGTTTTCTGGGAGAAAAAAGAATAATGTCATTCCATACAGTTCAAATAGTCAGAATGAATTTTCACAGACAGAAATTCTAGGGAGTTAAAATTTTAGCCAATAAGAGGAAGTACATACACTGATAATCACAGTTATTCAACAGAAATAACTTTGATTTCTAAGCAGACATGCTGACCGTATTAGCTGGCCAACCCAAGAGACATTCCTGACCTCTTCTCCTCTGTCAATGGAACCCAGAGTTTGCGGTGTGACTAGCTGGATATTCTATAACTTGCAGCAAATGAGTATAAATGGATACACTCACCTTTCAGTAGAAGTAGTCCAAAAGAGCTGAGTAACTCTCTGCCAGGAAAAGTGTGAAATATTCCTACAGGAGAGAGATGACGATATAATTAGTTGATTAAAATGAAACACCTTTTAATCATACTTTCTTGAAAAAAAAGAAAAACACTTGCATTATATAGATGGTCCTTGAATTATAAAAAGCAATAATCACTGTGGAGATATATATATCAACACACACACACACACACACACACACACACACACACACACACATTTTGTTCCCTGAGGAACTTTGAAAATCAAATTAAGAGACTACTTTTACTAGGAGATGCAAAGCACTCAAAAGTAGTAATACTTGGCATCTACCCTCAGGGCACTAGAAAGACTATGTAGAGGCAGCTGAACACACCTGAAGTAATTAGCAGATAACAGATACTGTACAATTAAGCCCTAAATTGTAGGGCATGAATACAATTAAATTCTGTAAAAGCCAAACTGTAGATGCCTTTCAGGTCCACCAGGATTAAAATATGCTACCTGATGGCGAAACCATACAATTGACTGAACTGTTCACACCCAAAACACAGTTATTTTAAACAAGTAGCCCTCTGAAGTCTTCTGGCACCAACATGCTATTAGATAATATCCATCAAGTGATTTCAGAGGAACAAGAGAAATTAGTGCTTTAGAAAGAAGTCATTTAAAACAGGCTCCCCAAGATCATTCTGGCTGTGCAAATTCCATAGTGGATTATTTCTTGGATTTCACTCATCTCTTGTGTCTATACGTGAGACAGGCAGGTGAAAGTTTTGACAGATAAATGCAATTGAAGTACTGCTGTAATGACAGTATTACAATTGGATTTTTTTCTTTACATTTTTCCATCTGCAGTCTTGCCTTTTGTTACTCTGGGATTTTACAGACTGGCATCATCACAAAGGCCTGCATTATTTTAATACTGCATGGGAAAGCTCCCAAATATGGAATTTTTAAAAGTACTGTTATAATGATCAAAGCCCTTTAACCTATGCACTGATTGGGTTAACAAATGATCTGCTTACAAGTATTTTCTCACTTGAAGCTGATTTTAGTAATAGTAAATGTAATTTGAGTTGCTTTCCTAGGAGTTCTGAGTCACCCACTCTCTCCTCCTCCCTCTACCTGTGAATGAATTTGA